>NC_090649.1:366222581-366522581 GCF_040937935.1 Hyperolius riggenbachi | reverse complement strand
TTGTCCAGAGAATATTTCTGTGAGCCTACCCTGTACCATGAATGAAACTATGATGTCCACTCGCACTGACATTTGTCAGTCCCTTTCTTGCTCTGAAGAAAGTACTAACTTTCCACCCTGTACTCTGGATGAGTCAATGTTGCCTTGCATAAAATCTCCTGCAGTGAGCCCAGAGGCTCTTCTAGGTATGGCAACTATTCTCACCTGTTATTCTGCCATTTTGGAATTGCAGTCTAGTTTGACTGCTATGCAGGATTCTGCGTGCAGTGAAACTAGAGTCAGGGAGTCAGTGTTTGTTCCAGTAGATATTCCTATGCATCCTGTTCATGAGAATTAAATTCAGTCTCAGCGTATTGTAGAACCATCCCTGGGACATCTTCCCTGTTCGCAGAATGTATTTGATGGTTTGCCCTGTAACATGGATAGTTCAGAATCCTTGATTACTTTATCAGAAAAATTGGGAAATGATGCTCCTGAGGTTTTGTCTAATGTTCTGGAGGTCTCTGAGTTCCTCCCAAAGGGTGCAGAACTTTTAGGAAATGCCTCCTGCCCCCCAGGTCCTTCTGAGGTATTGCCCACTTCAGTAGGCATTGCTGTTATGCTGACTACTTTTGCAGCTCTTGTGGAGCTTCAGTCATGCGTACTCAACGATGAGATTTTGTTAGATACAATTACAGTCACAGAGACTTCTAAGTCTGAGTCCAAGTCTTCTTTTGAAAGACCAGTACTTGTGACCACTACTCGTGATGATTTTCTGCCCGTTCCTGGTTTTGGTCTTGTCGTGACTGACTCTGAGGTCTGCAGTTCCTTGACATGTCCAGAAGTTTCTCTTGTACCAGTGTACCCAGATGCGTTCTGTGAGACAGAATGCCCAAGTGTATCTCGTGTGCCAGCATGCTCAGATGCTTCCTCAGTGGAGACATGTTCTGATATTGCCTGCCTGCCTGCCTGCATGCCCAGAAATGGTTCCTGAAAGCCCTGATCTTGATGGTTGTTCTGGTAACCCTGAATCCAGAATTGCCATAGGTTCCATAGGGGTTCTTGATAGTTCTCCATGTGAACCTAAAGAGCATTCTGGCCTCTTGGGATCTCTGCGGAGCTTCAAAGTGTTCTGGGAGATTCTGGGAGAAATTTATCTTGGTACCCTGGATTGGATCAACAGTGGCTTCCGTGTTGATAGGGACACTTCTAATGGGTATTGTGGGAGGTTTGGTATTTTTGGACGGTTCCTGGAAGGTGATGGGTATTGCTCGGAGAGTTTCGATGGGTTCTTCTCTGGCATTCACAGTTCTGATGGGTGTCACGCTGAGGCTTGTAGTACTGATGGGCATGTTTCGGTGGGTCCTGCTTCCGATGAGTTCAGTTTTGGGAGGATTGATTCTGGAATTAGGCCTTGTCGGGCTGCCCCGACCTTCATGAGTGTTCAGCCAGACTGTTGTGTTGGAAATGTCAGTTTTGAAGGACGTCGGCAAGCCGTCCCTAGAAGGGGGGGTACTGTAATGATCTGCTCTGCTGTCTGCACAGGCAGGCAGCTTTTTGACCATTTTTCAGGTCTGCATGCTGCAGGTCCCTGGAAAGGAGACCTGTTTTCACTCTGCAAGTTTCAGACTTGCTGTTCTGGTGAGGGATTTGCATTCACTCATCTGGTTATTGATAGCTCTGCCTCTTTTGAAGGCTTGTAGTATAAATGCCATTTCCTCCCAGAATTCCCTGCTGGTCATAAAGATTTGGTTCTGCTGGACTTACCTTGAGTTTCAGCCCCTCTGTTGATTGTTTGCTAATATTGTTTTAGAGTAGTTATCCTTGGGAGTGCACTAGCATTCCTTCTAGTGCAGTCAGATTGTTAATTATTTGTATGGCCTGGTTCTGTCTTGTCTTATCTGTTGCGATTGCACTTTCTCCAACGGCAGCTGATAGTGAATCGCTCTGTTTGTTTGGATCGCATTCGCCCTAGCGGTAGAGGTGGTGGATCTCCCTTGTCTGACTCTTGGAGTATAACCTTAGCTGCGGTTGCTACTGGTTACTCCTTCTGTTTGTCTTGTCTAGCACGAACGCTTGCTGTTGTCTGGGGTGAGGCAACCGATTAGCAAGCGTTTGCGTTATTTGTCTGTCGTCATTTTTTGTGTTCAATAGTTAGCTAGGGTTGGTACGCTTTGTCGCTGTTGCGCTTAATGTGCGGCGACCGTGCTTGAACGCGCTTTGTTGCTATTGCGCTTAACGTGTGGTGACCGCGTTTAGCTAGCCCTGTCAGTTCCTTCGTGTTGGATTACAGTTTGTTAATTGGTTCTGTCTTTATTCATTCTATGATCTGTCTTTATTCAGTCTTGTGTCTCTATCAGCAATCGCCATTCTTGCGATTGCTTTCTCACTTTGGTCTTCGCTGTTGTATGTCAACCGTCGCCGGGTGGCGACTAGATTGGTGGACATACATACATTCTGTCTCTGTGCTCTCTCTCTCTCTCTCTCTCTTGAGAGAGAGAGAGGCTATTTTGCCCTGTATTGCTTCATTTCGTACAATCTCCATCTGGCATCTTGGTTGTGCAGAGGGTTTATTCCTCTGCACTCCACAGCTCCATCTGCCGGTTGGAATTCCTCTCTACAGGTGCATTTGCACCAAAGCTGGGTTTCCTTATCTAAACGCTTGTGGGGGTTTCCGTAATGTCGGCGCGTGTGTTGTGCGCTGACCACGGAGATAATTCCACATTCGTTACACAAGGCCTATATCTGGTGATCTTTTTGAGACAAAGTGAATAAAAAACAACTACATTGTTATTTTCATATACTCAGTACCAAAATAAAACACTTGTAACAAAAGAACCAAAGTTAGGGAATTTAAAAGAGAATTCATGATTGTGTTACCTTAGGAACTCTGCTTTTTAAATATGCATGTCATGAGGGTATATTACTTTTATTTTTGCAAACGAGGGCTTTTAATTATTGCTAGAGTACAATGAGAAAACACGAAAAAATTCACCTTTATTTCCAAATAATATAGTGTCTCCATACATTGTACTAGGAACATAATTTGAATGTTGTGATAATTAAGGCAAATAACATGTGTGGGTTTTATCTATAGTAGTATTGTTTATATTAAAACTACAGTGGATGAAAATTGAGAAATAGTGTATTTTTTCCCTTGTTCTTCCCTTTAGCATGCATAGAAAATAAAGTAATGCCTTAAAAAAATATCACTCACAAAAAGCCTAGTTTGTCCCAAAAAACACAATATATTGGTCAGTTAGGTGTGATAAGTAATGATAGTGTTTTTGGCAAATGAATGGGAATAGCACTGAAATGTGAAAATTGCTCTGGTCCATAAGGGGAAAACAACCTGTAGTGGTCTAGTGATTAAAATGTACCTGAGATGACAGGAGGACATACAAGTTTTATACATACCTGGGGGTTCCTCCAGTCCCCTTCATGCCTATCGCGTAGTTCAATTCATCGTGGGCATGTGCTGTAGGAAGCGCGCAGCCCGGCCAGCGCCTGCGCAGTAATGCCCGACTCTGGCGACTTGGAAGAGGCTGCTGGGGGGCATTTAGGGAGGCTGCAGGGCCAGAAAGGAGAACGGGGGAGTGTTGGGCATCAGGACAGATGAGAGTATATGTCTGCTCCCCCCGTTTTTCCATCTTATTTCAGCTCTGGTATCTTTTAAGGAATCATGTGGTATTTACTTTCGTATTTGATAGATTATTTAAGTGCATGGAAAATGGAAGCCAGAAGTGATACAGATAGCATTTTTTCATTATACTGACAAAGTGCAAGTCCAAGGTGCATAAAATTAACATAAAATTTGTATCAGCTCAAAACCATTTATTTCTTATTAACCACTTTTAATTACTACATAATTAGTTGCAAAATAATGCTAATAGAATATTGGTAATGTTACCTATATTCTGTCATTCCTTACAGTAGTTTATTCATAATTGTACAAACTATATCTTTATTAATATTTCAATATCAACATACATACAGTCCTGGCCAAAAGTTTTGAGACTGTCAAAAATGTTAGTTTTCACAAAGTTTGCTGCTAAACTGCTTTTAGATCTTTGTTTCAGTTGTTTATGTGATGTACTGAAATATAATTATAAGCACTTCATATGTTTCAAAGGCTTTTATTGACAATTACATGAGATTTATGCAAAGAGTCCGTATTTGCAGTGTTGGCCCTTCTTTTTCAGGACCTCTGCAATTCGACTGGGCCAGCTGTCAATCAACCTCTGGGCCAAGTCCTGACTGATAGCAAACCATTCTTTCATAACCACTTCTTTGAGTTTCTCAGAATTAGATGGTTTTTATTTGTCCACCCGCCTCTTGAGGAATGATCTTGAGGAAGTTCTCAATGGAATTAAGATCTGTGGAGTTTCCAGGCCATGGACCCAAAATTTCAACGTTTTGGTCCCCGAGCCACTTATTTATCACTTTTGCCTTATGATACGGTGCTCCATCATGCTGGAAAACGCATTGTTCATCACCAAACTGTTGTTGGATTGTTGGAAGAAGTTGCTGTTGGAGGGTGTTTTGGTACCATTCTTTATTCATGGCTGTATTTTTTGGCAAAATTGTGAGTGAGCCCACGCCCTTGGATGAGGAGCAACCTCACACATGAATGGCCTCAGGATGCTTTACTGTTGGCATGACAAAGGACTGATGGTAGCGCTCACCCTTTATTCTCCTGACAAGCCTTTTTCCAGATGCCCCAAACAATCGGAAAGGGGCTTCATCTGAGAATATGACTTTGCCCCAGTCTTCAGCAGTCCATTCACCATACTTTCTGCAGAAAATCAATCTGTCCCTGATGTTTTTTTGGGAGAGAAGTGGCTTCTTTGCTGCCCTTCTTGACACCAAGCCATCTTCCAAAAGTCTTCGCCTCACTGTGCGTGCAGATGCGCTCACACCGGCCTGCTGCCATTCCTGAGCAACCTCTGCACTGGTTGCACTCCGATCCCACAGCTGAATCCTCTTTAGGAGACGATCCTGGCACTTGCTGGACTTTCTTGGACGCCCTGAAGCGGCTCGATTGATAAGATCCGACAGGACGGATCTTGCTTCCACCGATTCCCTGCTCGCTTTCTGCGTGGGGACAATGGCAGGGAATCAAGCGGAATATAAGCGGCGCCGGCGGGGACAAACGGGGACGACCGGGGAATCGAATGCGGCGCATGCACGGCGAGCGGGGACATGGCGGGCACGCGCGGGGACGCGGAAGAGGCGATTTGAGTCGCCGGATCGCAGTCTCATCTACCCGTGTAGATGAAGCTTTAGAAGCCACAATATCAAGCATCACCCACCTTTTAACATGTCAAGACTGCCATTCTAACCCAATCAGCCTGACATAATGATCTCCAGCCTTGTGCTCCTCAAGATTCTCACCTGAGTTAACAAGACGATTACTGAAATGATCTCTGCAGGTCCTTCAATGACAGCAATGAAATGCAGTGGAAAGGTTTTTGGGGGGATTCAGTTAATTTTCATGGCAAAGAAGGACTATGCAATTCATCTGAACACTCATAACATTCTGGAGTATATGCAAATTGCTATTATAAAAACTTAAGCACCAACTTTTCTAATTTCCAATATTTTTGACAGTCTCAAAACTTTTGGCCAGGACTGTAGAGAGAAAGCCATTCACATTTCCACATTTTCAACATGTATCTGTTCTAACTCAGCATGTAGCTATGTTTATGGTCTTGTTCCTCTTCCAGGCTAACCAATATCTGATAAATATCTAAGATTAGACCCTTACTACTTGATCCTTGTCTATATAGACATGCAAATCTAGTAGGTTTATCAAAGGTCATTGTTCTTGACTGCTTGATAGCTGAACCAGGTCTGGTGCACACCATGCAATTTTCCATCATACAGGTGGGATGAATTGATTATTTCCAACAGATGAATATGATTTTTGATCATTTTTCTGATCGATTTTGTACAGAAGTGATCGGAAATTTGATCAGGAAAACTATCAGAAATCAGATCGGAAATATCGGAAATAATTGATTTGACCTATCTATCTGACAGGAAATTGCATGGTGTGTACCAGGCATTAGATAGCAAATTATATTGTCCCTGTATAGTCTTAAAGGCTAGCAGACACCTGGGCCTATATGCAAAATAACAGAGAAAGGAACCTCTTTGTCAGGATCTGCGTCTTTGTTATCCTGCCGGTGCCTGTTTTAGCAGCGCTGCTTAATGAATCAAGCAATATGTGTTGACTTGCAAGCAGTAAACAAGGGTATTCCGTCTGTCACAATAATTCTTTCTTCAATGCCAGACATCTTAGCAAGAGTTAATGCAAGCTGCTTGGATATTTGCCAAGGATTCTTCAGTATCCCTTTGCACAGAGACTCCCAGTAAATATTTGCATTCACCTTTAGGGACCATGAATACACGTTTACAGTGTTGCTGAAGGGAATAAATAGCAGCCCATCTCTGTTCTATCAGGTGCAAATGCATGTTTTAGATCTGCTGAACCTTGGAGAAGCAGTACTCTTTTATGTGGATAACATATTTGTCCAGAGTGATACTTTAGAGAAACATAAAGAATTACTGGACATTGTTTTTCAAGCTCTCTAAGATGCAGGACTAAAACTAAATCCAGGAAAAGCACAGATCCTGAAGGATGAGGTAAAGTATCTGGGAGTCCAAATTTCTGGTACTGGCAAAAAGCCAATCCAAAAGAGGGTGGACGCAGTTCGGGCTCATATTCTCATTACAAGAGCTTTTCTAAGCGCTTTGTGATTTTTAAAGCTCTTGCTAATGTTATTCTATTTGTGTGTTCACACTGGATCAATGTGATTTTGAAAAAATCCCCCATAACATTGCATTAGCAAGAGCTTTTAAAATCTCTAGTGTTTGGGGGGCGTGGCCAGCGGAGCATGGAGTAAGACGCGTCTGACAGAAGCTCCGTAAACCAGCCTTAACTAGCGGCTCTCAGCACCTCTATTCTAAACCATAAACACGGCGAAATGGAAGGGGACAACGCTATGGAGCTAGACATCTCCAGGAAGAGAAAAAAGAACATCGGTAAGCCGCAGAAACTCACCGATTACTTCCTGGAGCAGCGTCCGAGGCAGAGAGATTCCCCACAAGATGGCACCGGCTCTTCCCCGCTCTCACAAGCGGACACAGCACACACATCCGAATGGGACAAAGAACGGCAGCACAGCCCAGCACCCCACAGATCCTCCACTGCTGGATGAAGATTCCCCTGACACAGACTCTCCATCCGTCAGAAGTCCAGCCAAATCCCGGCAAAAGCTGAACGATACTGCGGATCTGCAGGAACAGGTAGGCCCTGAGCACAGCCAGATTACCACACCCTCCGACAACATAGGCTGCCTTGAAAACTTGCAGACCACAGACCAAATTCTGACGCAAGAAAAAACATGAAGAGCATGCTGCTGCTCTTAAAACAATCTATTGCTACAGACTTTTTGTCACTTTCTAACTCAGTACAGCTGAATATCACAACTATGAATGATAGATTATCTACAGTTGAGGACTGTCTGGGCAAACTCACACAGGAACACAACAAAGTAGTAGACACACTAGAAGATAACACTGATGACGTCTCCCAAATCAAGCTCAAACTTATAGATATGGAAGACAGAAACCGCAGACAAAATTTAAAAGTCAGAGGTGTAGCCGAGACAATAACAAATGAGCAAATCAACCCTTTCCTGATACAGCTGTTCAAGCAACTGGCACCCACAGTCCCAGATCAGGATATGAGAATAGAAAGGGCCCACAGAGTTCCCAAGCCCAAACACCTGCCAGCAACCTCCCCAAGAGACATAATAGTCCGCTTCGCTTTCTTCACTGTAAAAGAAGCCATTCTGTACTCAACCCAGAAACCAGGTGCGCTAAACGACCAATACAAAAATATACAAATCTATCCTGACTTCTCGCCAGCCACGCTGAAATTCAGGAGATCCCTCCAGCAGATTACAGCAACACTCAGGAACCACCAGATCAAATACAAATGGGGGTTCCCCCTCAAATTGCTGATCAGTAAAGCAGGCACAACCCACGTCATTACTGAAGTGGAACAAGGAATCAAGCTCATCAAAAGCTGGAAGATTAAACCAGAACCAGCTGCAACACCAAACCGCAGCTTTACCACCTCCTCAAAGAACAGCTCAGAGAATAGAGCCCATAAGTGAAGGCTGGGGTAAGGATCTTCTTTTCTGCTCTATCCTACACCCCTTCTCTTCTTATTTGCCAAATAGAGTTCTACACTCCATACTCCTTTTAGTGCACTACACGGACGGAACTGTAGTGCTTTCCCCCTTAACCTCCCTAGCGGTATGGACAGAAATGTCCGTTCAAAAAAACATGCTGTGAACAGTATAAACATGCATACACATCAATACTTTCCTGCACTGTATACTAGACCCTTGCTTGACACATTTTGGCAAGTTACAGGAAAAAAAAAGTTTTAAAAATAAATTTTATCACTGTTTGCACAGAAATCCTGGGGAAATTGAACGCTGGGTAGGTTAAGATGATGTTACCACACTACATCTGGGTAACCACCAGTCTCATCGACCACACATTGGCCACAAATCGCTTGTTATTGTCAGTTTTACTTACTGACTCCCATTGTTATGTTACCAAAATGTTGTTTGTACCAGTCCTTGCTATCCTGCCAGGTTCGATTGCCGTTATTACCACTGTACCTCTCCCTTTTTCTTGCGGTCTAAATATGTCCCCAAACCAAGCACAGCGAATCTCTGATAACAACTATGGCACTTAACTTTACCACGTTAAATGTAAACGGCCTAAATTCCCCAATCAAACGCTTTTCCCTTAACAAAGAAATTAAGTCCCTTAAAACAGATGTCCTACTATTACAAGAGACTCACTTACTGGATTCCACAGAACATTACTGCTCCTTGCCAGGATTCCATCACCTAGTGTTCAATAACTTTAAAAAAAAGAAAAGGGGCCTCCTTGTCGCATTTAAACAAGCTTTAACTGTGGACATACAGAAAATTGTGAAAGACAAGCAAAGCAGATACATTATAGTAAATTGTATAATCAACAATAGACAATTCACAATAGTGAATGTATATGGTCCAAATACCAAGCAACTCTCATTCACCAAATCCCTCTTCAGAACTGTCAAACTACATCAAAAAGGATCTCTTATAATTGGAGGGGACTTCAACATATGTGTGAACCCAAGTCTTGACTCTTCTCATTGCCACCGCACCAGGATTCTCTCCCTAATGAAAACACTGCACCTGGAACAATTATTTGATACGTGGAGAGTGCACAATGCTAACGATAAAGACTTCACTTTTCACTCTAAAGTACACGATTCATGGTCAAGAATCGACTTGTTCTTGGTAGATAAAACCACCCTGCAGGATACCAAAAGCTCAAAAATACACAGTATCACATGGTCTGACCATGCTCCAGTTTCGCTGCACCTGGGTATGTCGGGTCCACGGCCTGATAGACCCAGCTGGAAACTAAATACTTCACTACTCACAGCAGATAACAAAAATTTAATCCAAAAGGAACTTCAGGAATTTTTTGAGATTAATGAAAATGGAGAGGTCGGGGCTGCTGCAGTGTGGGCTTCCCACAAAGCTTGTATCAGAGGTACCCTAATAAAATTATGGGCACTAAAGAAAAGAGCGCAATTAGGCAAAATACAAAACTTATTACAACACATAGAACAAGCAGAGAAATCAGCTAAAACAAAAAGATCCCAAAAAGCACAGCTAGATCTGTTCTACCTACGACAAGAATTAAGACTAGTGTTGCAAGGAGAATACGAGCTCCTAATTAAAAAAGCTAAGTTATCGCAATATTCTCAAAGCAACAAGGCGAGCAAAAAATTAGCGAATATACTGAAGCACAAACAGGCTAAATCCAATATAAACATGATAACTCACCCACAGACAAAAAATAAATTATTTAACCCCAAAGAAATAGCAAACGCTTTTAGGGATTATTATGCTAGTTTATACAATTTGAATTCTGATGCTAATACCCACCAGCCCTCCCAGGAAACAATATCAAAATTTTTAGACTCCATAAAATCTCTAAAACCCAACAAGGCCCCCGGCCCGGATGGGTTCAGTAATGAATATTACAGAGCCTTTAACCCAATATTAGCCCCTAAGCTACAAAAAGTGTTCAATCACTTCCTCACCTCAGGCAATATACCAAAAGAATTCTTATCAGCAAAAATCATAGTTTTACCAAAACCAGGGAAGGACACATGCAGCACCTCCAACTACCGCCCCATTTCCCTTCTAAATGGGGATACAAAGTTATATGCAAAAATAATAGCAGGTAGGCTTCTCCACATACTGCCCAAAATCATTGTATTAGAACAGGTAGGATTCACAAAAGGCAGGCAAACGTGCGACGGTACAAGAAGATTTATCGACCTACTAAGATTTACTGAGTTGTCAAGGGTGCCTTCTCTGTATCTATCTTTAGATGCAGAGAAGGCATTCGACAGAGTTCACTGGGGATTCTTGAGGGAAACATTGTCAAGATTTGGGATTCTCGGGCATATACAGAAAGGTATCATGGCTTTGTACACTAACCCCACAGCTTCAGTGACGACATCAGGGTTCAGTTCCAATGAATTTTCCATCACCAATGGAACAAGACAAGGCTGCCCCTTATCTCCCTTGATATTCACATTGGTGATGGAAACATTAGCATACAAAATCATGGAAAACCGAAACATTCAAGGTATACAGTGCCACGGGACACCTCACAAAATTGGCTTATTCGCCGACGACACAATACTGGCTATCTCAAACCCTACATATTCTCTACCACATCTAATAAAAGACCTGGACACTTTTTCCAGAGTATCCTACTATAAAATTAATCAAGCAAAATCTTTCATCCTGGGCATACACATACCACCACATATGAAATCCTTCATCCAGCAGAATTACCCCTTCCCCTGGGCCAAAGACTCATTACAATACCTGTGGATCCAAATCTCAAGCAAAGCTAACCTCTTATACAAACTCAATTATCTCCCCCTACTAAATAAAATAAAATCAGAATTACAAGATTTTTCCTCCAAACATCTCTCATGGGTAGGGAGAATAGCAGCATTCAAAATGTTCACTTTACCCAAGATCACATATATACTTAGATCGGTTAACATCCCAATAAATAACAGATTTTTCTCGGATATCAACAAAATCATCCTAAATTACATCTGGGCAGGGAAAAGACATAGACTAGCGAAAAACGTACTTAACATCCCAAAGAAATTGGGAGGGGTAGGAATTCCATGTATAAAGTCCCTATATACAGCATGCAACCTAGAAATTTCCAAAGCTTGGTGGTCAGGGGTCGATCTGCCACTATGGGCAACATTGGAAGCCAAGATACTAAAAGGCATCCCAAAACACTTCTTAATAGCCAGCTGCTTAAACCCAAAACTGACATGCCCACCTTACCCCACTATCCAAGCCACAATCATAGCTTGGCGGTCTCTATTAAAACAAGTACCCCAAGACATTCACAAAACCCATCTACCAGTCCCGTTAAAATGTCTTTCCTTTTGGTCAGATAATATAAACCTTCAATCATGGCTCAAAGCAGGAATAACCCATACCCATGACCTACTTTCAAACAACGAGTTGAAGTCTTTTCAGAGCATTAAAGAAGAGTATAATATAAAAAACACGGAATTTCATACTTACTTACAAATTCGCCACTGTATCCAACAAAACCTTCCCAAAACCCCTCCGTGGCCCAAACAACTGACAAATGCATTCATCAACAACTCAATCTCAAAGAAAGGCATTGCCACCTGTTATGATTGGCTGATTCAAAACAAGACCAGCACATTGGAGAAGTACGTCCACACCTGGTCTGACTCTCTCCAAACAAAACTCTCCCTAGAACAATGGCAAAAAGCAACAGAGCACATAAGTAAATACTCCAAGTGTGTATCCCATTGGGAAACCCTGCATAAAATATTCACACACTGGTACATTACCCCAACAAAATTAGCAAAATTCGACAAAAACTGCTCCAACAACTGCTGGAGAGGATGTGGAGAAACAGGCACACTAGTGCACATATTTTGGTCATGCCCATTGCTTAAGCCAGTATGGACACACGTTTTTGAACAAATTTCCAGATTCGCAAGTATAACAACACCCCCAAACCCCCTATTGGCACTAATATACATAGGCCTCACAAATATCCCAAAAGAAGCTCGCCTAAAAACGACACATATCCTTTGTGCAACTAGACAAGCAATCAGTACACACTGGAAAGACCCAACTCCACCCTCTATAGATATAATTATGCACACATATCACCTCAATATCGATATGGAGTTCAGACTTCGAGGACAAGACCCCACATTAGTTAAATAGCGCAACCGACAGTAGGTAACTAGAATATCGCACCCAGTTAAGGTAGGACAGATTTGATGTTTTCTGAAATCAAGGACAACGTTTTCAATGTTAATGTTATAATATGTTATACTCTGTAACAAATGATCATATCTCATGTCTACATATACTCAATGTTATTCAGCCCTTTTCTGTACTAGTATACATAATGACATGGTATGTAACACGTTATATGCTCCAGAAAAATAATAAAAAATTTGAAGTTTTAAAAAAAAAATCTCTAGTGTTTAAAAACGTCTTGTACTGTGAATCAGCCCTTCTAGGATTCCCAAGACCCACAACGGAGACAGGACAGAGGAAAGTCCTGGGATTGTTATATTTCAGCAGAAAATTCATGGAGGAGTTTGCAGAGAAAGTGAAAACCTTTTGCAGTAGAATCCCTTTATTGTAAACTCCAAGGGACCAGGAAAAGTAGTTTACTATATGAGAAGTTTACTATATCAGCACTTGTCATACATTGTATGTTTTTACAGACACATTTGCTGGGACCTGAGGACTGAGTTTACTATATCCAGAGGTTTACTGTATCAGAGTTTACTATAACAAGACTGCTGTATGAACTTCTGAGAGCTCAGAAATAAACAACCAAAACTCTCACATGGACTGATGAGTGTCAGACAGCGTGTGAGGGTTTGAAAAGAGCATTGGCACAAGCACCAACTCTGTGCACTGTGCACAGAGACGTTTTGCCATGCAGGTTTTTTGCCTCAGAACAAGCCATCTCGGCTGTGCTATTGCAAAAACACACAAATGGGCCTCAAATTCTAGGTTATTTTTCCGGATTCACCTGTGGAAAAGGGAATGTTGGAATGTTTGAGGCAGAGAACATATAAACTGCATTTGTGCCTGATTTGCTGCGGATGGCAAAATGTGCACGATTCCACAAGGTGTTGAAGTCAATAGCCTAGCTCTGGAAATGCTCATTGTGACCATTCATTCATGTTTTTCCTGCCCGATGCGCGTTTTCACAATTACAGTGTATGCAGCCACAAATGAAAAATTCGGAACGATTGTGGCAAAACTTGAAAACCTAATTTGTTCAGAGCCAAACTTTCAGCAAGAAGGCTATATACAGAGTACAGAGTTGTATAGGGCGTCTGGCGTGCGTTGCTGACCGCACATGGTGCTAGCCGGACCCACTCTCACACACAGCTCTCCGCCCTCCGCAGCTCTCTGCCTTACACTCCGCTGTTCGCTGGGGTCCGTTGACTGCCTTGGACACCATTGAGTCTGTCATAGACACTAACTTGTGGATGAACTGACCTCACTTTGCAGCAGCTGGATTGTCCTGGACTGCACTGTCTCTCTCCTGGCTGTGAGCTCCGCCAGTGGATTGAGGGACTAGGAGTACCAAGCGTGCCTTGTGGATATTGCCGCCCGGAGTGGGTAGAGTATATGGCCTTCATTGTGTACACATCATTGCATGAACTGTCTTTATGCATGCTGCCAACTGCTGCCATGTGGACTCTGTATGCTATGTAACATTTGCTACTGGACTGCTCTTCCCCTTTACTGCTGCAGCTTGCTTTACTGCTTGAATCCAGCTGGATACTCCATCTTTGCTTTATACATTTAGCAACAACTATCGTGGGATCCCTGACCACTTTAGGTGGTCTTAGTTAGGAGTGGGTGGATGTGTAGCTGTGAGCTGTGGCTGTTGTTGGGTGTCTGGCTGCATTATATATGTGTGTTCTTTTTAATTGAAGTTTGATAAATTAATTAATAAAGATTCTTTTTGTACTTTTACTATAATAGGATTTTTGCTGCACTTATTGCACATACTTCCCAACCCCCCACTTCCCTTGACTTTTACATTACTATATACAGAGTTGTCCTTTAGATATACATATACCAGAGACATTTTGTCTAATTAAATAGCCGTTTTAAAAGTGAATTCAGCTCTCAGCTAAATGGAATGTTATCTAACGGCAACCAATTCCAGTCTGGATGGAGCTAGGCAGCTGGATATCAGGACTTTCCAGTCAGATTAAAACCTAATTTCCCCTCCAAATGAGTACAATTAATCTGATGTCACAGTAGTACATATCAAAGCAACCAAAAGCCAGCTACTGTAACTGGAGGTTGGGTTGTGTCTGGCGTGACTTGAGGGTCTTGCGCCAATCATATGATCCACTGATCAATGTGTTGTTTAGGTAGCACCTATAATCCACCCACAGCCCACCTATATTGGGAGGTGACTGATGAATGCTTAGCACAGGAAATTTACTATATATATGATGTATTTGTAATGTTTGATGAATTTGTTTTATTCTTTATGAATATTATGCAACTAAGATGTAAAATGAATTCTTGTATTGCTGATGCCAATAAAACTTCGTATATGCTCTGAGGGTCTGCAGGCCTTTGCTAACAGCTGTGAGAACTTTACATAGACGAGACAATTTCTAACAGGTTTGATCTTAGACCATATTTTACACAATATTTATTCCATATATTTCTTGTAAACCTCATAGTGTACAACAAATCCCTATCCCTAACATCCATTCCCTTTTCCCATATTAACCTCCTTAGCGGGGTAAGCCGCCGGAGGGTGCCGCTCAGGCCCTGCTGGGCCGATTTACATAATTTTTTTTTTTTGCTGGACGCAGCTAGCACTTTGCTAGCTGCGCCAGCACCCCGATCGCTGCCGCCGCGCGCCCGATCGCCGCTGTCCGGTGCGGCGCGCGCCCCCCCCCCCCAGACCCCTGCGCTGCCTGGCCAATCAGTGCCAGGCAGCGCCAAGGGGTGAATCGGGTCTCCCAATGACGTCCCGACGTCGCTGACGTCGGTGACGTCATCCCGCCCCGTCGCCATGGCGACGGGGGAAGCCCTCCAGGAAATCCCCTTCTTTGAACGGGATTTCCTGATCTCCGGCAATCGGCGGGGCTGGGGGGATGCCGCTGAGCAGCGGCTATCATGTAGCGAGCCCTGGGCTCGCTACATGATTTAAAAAAAAAATTAAAAAAAAACTGCTGCGCTGCCCCCTGGCGGTATTTTTCATACCGCCAAGGTGGTTAAAGTACTTAGATGCTCTGGTATTAACCATACATTTTCTATCTCTGTCCATCTACTATAGGCCAACAGAGTTGACCATAATACCACCTGTCTCAAATGGGAAGCAATATAGTATTTAGTAAAATCTGGGAAAGACAATCCTCCATGCAATCTGTGGGTATTCAATATAGTATTGTTGATACATTGCTTCTTACCAGCCCGAACATAGTTTAGCACCATATTAATTATTTACAAGGGATTTCAATCGGGAGTGTCAAACTCAGATATAAAAATTTTAGTAATATAAACATCTTCACCACATTCATCCGTCCCATCCATGTAAATGTAACCATTTACATCAGTCTGTATGCCTTGCACCTTAAAGAAAACCTGAACTGAAAACTAAAAGTCAAAATAAGCATACACAAGTCATACTTACCTTCCATGTAGTCTACTCCTCAGTGTCTTTCTCCTGTCCCGCGTCCTGTTTGTTCACTGTGATCAAGGGAATTTTCCGTCCTCCATTTTGAAAATGGCCATTACCCATAACAGCTTTCTGGTCAGCAGACAGTTAAACTGTAACATCGCCCACTTGAGCCATAGGGAAACATGGACATTACCTGGTACAACAGTTTTCGTCTCAGCTATAACTGACAGCAACTGATATTTTATTGACAGCAACTGATATATTTCAGATCTGACAAAATATTGTCAGAACTGGAAGGGATTATTGTCAGAAGAAAATGGTGAAAGAAAATTTACTCAGTACAGGTTCTCTTTAAAGAAAACCTGAACTGAAAATTAAAAGTCAAAATAAGCATACACAAGTCATACTTACCTTCCATGTAGTCTACTCCTCAGTGTCTTTCTCCTTTCCCGCGTCCTGTTTGTCCACTGTGATCAAGGGAATTCTCCTGCCTCCATTTTGAAAATGGCCATTACCCATAACAGCTTTCTGGTCAGCACACAGTTAAACTGTAACATCGCCCACTTGAGCCATAGGGAAACATGGACATTACCGGACACATCAACTGTCCACTCAGCTGTAACTGACAGCAACTGATACGTAACTGACAGCAACGGATATATTTCAATTCTGACAAAATGTTGTCAGAACTGGAAGGGATCATTGTCAGAAGAAAATGGTGAGCTTCTGAGAGGAACTGATGGCAAGGTAACTATTTAATGTTCATTTGAAGTTACCTCGTGTGTTTATTTTAAATCATTTTACTCAGTACAGGTTCCCTTTAAGACCTGGTGGTAACTATAGGTGAAGATGTGGGCCGGGCTCAGAGCCACGGTAATAGATTGGGGCATAGAGACTGAGTGTAGACATTAATATTCTAATATTATTATAAGGCTTGACAGGTTACAATACAATACAATAACATTTCTATAGCGCTTTTCTCCCATAGGACTCAAAGCGCTTAGGCTCTCTCAGATTCAGTAATTGGTAGTAGGATGAAGTATTCACACAACAAAAGTTATATTTCTGCAAATGCCAAACTGACCAGGTGGGTTTTCAGTCTGGATTTAAACATGTCCAGGGATGGAGCTGTCCTGATCTGTTGAGGTAAGGATTTACAAAACGTAGGGGCAGCATGACAAAAGGCTCTGGGACCAAAAGTTTCCAAGTGGACTTTGGGTATGACTAGATTATTCGAACCTGTGGATCTGAGAATGCGGGGATTGCTACGCAGCTGCAACATATCTTTCATGTATCCAGGGCCCAGATTATTCAGGGATTTAAATGTCAGTAGGCCGATCTTGAATAGGACCCTCCAATCTATAGGTAGCCAGTGAAGGGAGTGCAAGACTGGCGTTATGTGGCAGTGACGGGGTTGGTTGGTTAGCAGTCTGGCAGCAGTATTCTGTATCAGCTGTAGGCACTACAAGACCTTTTTTGGAAGGCCAGTGTAGAGAGCATTACAGAAGTCCAGTTGGGATGTGATGAAGGCATGGACTAAGGTTGGCAGATCTTCTGGGGAGATGAGGTGCTTGATTTTTGCAATGTTCTTCAGGTGAAAATAGGATGATTTCACCACAGCAGAGATTTGAGTTCTGAAGTTTAAATCCCCATCAATTAGAACTCCCAGGCTATGCACATGATCAGAGCTGCATAGATCCGTGCCTCCTATTCCCAGTGGTGAAGATTGCAAGTTAAGTTGTTTTGTTGTCATGCGCTGCCCTCCGATCAGAAGGACTTCAGTTTTGTCTGCATTCAGTTTCAGCCAGTTGTCATTCATCCATTGCTGTAGTTCACATAACCAGGCGTTTATAGTTAGAGTTGGGTCTGTCACACCAGGCTTGAAGGAGAGATATAGTTGGGTGTCGTCCGCATAGCAGTGGTATGTCAGGCCATGTTTTTGGATTAGTTTTCCAAGCGGCAACATGTAAATCGTGAAAAGCAGGGGAGAGAGGATTGAGACCTGGGACACCCCATACTTAAGTGGTACAGGGGTGGACAGGAAGGGCCCCATAGACACTTTGTGGGTTCTGCCACTCAAGAAGGATTGGAACCACTGAAGAACTATGCCATCAATGCCGCAGTATTCCTGTAGCCTGTTTATAAAGATGTCATGGTCAACTGTATCAAAGGCTGCAGAAAGGTCTAGCAGTATGAGGATCGAGCACTCTCCTCTGTCTCTTGCCATGAGCAGGTGGTTGCATATTTGGATGAGGGCAGTTTCAGTGCTGTGGTGTTTCCTGAAGCCAGACTGGAATGGGTCATAACTGTTGTTTTGTAGGATTTTGGCTTCTAGCTGGAGGTATACAGCTTTTTCAATTAGCTTACCCTGAAAGGGAAGGTTAGAGACAGGTCTGTAGCTGGTCATTGCATCTGGGTCCAGGGAGGGTTTTTTGAGGAGAGGCCTGATGATTGCTTCCTTCAGTACAGCAGGAAATATCCCTGATTGTAAGGAACAGTTAACAATTTTGAGGAATACCGGTACAAACAGGTCAGGGCAGTTCAACATGAACTGTGTTGGGCCAGGATCCAGGTCACAGGTAGTTAGGCGGAGGTGAAGGAGGATGCTTGATGTGACTTCTTCATCAATTTCTTTGAAGTTTGACCAAGGTGTTACGTTGTCTCTGCTAATGGTCTTCGGCGCTATATTAGGCTCAGATGCTGTAAGTTGGATGGCGGACCTTATAGCGGAGACTTTGTGAAGAAATGGGCAAATTGGTCACAGAGGTCCTTTGAAGACTCGATATTAAGTTTTTGACATGCCGGGTTGCAGAGTTTTTCCACTGTGTGGAACAGTTGGGCTGGTTTGTTAACTGCAATTGCAATCTCTTGTGATAGAAAGGATGATTTTTTCCCCCGTGATTACCTTTTGGTAGTTCTTCAAGTGGAGGATTAAGGCATGTTTGTCTTCTGGGGACTGAGATTTGCGCCACAGTCTCTCAAGTTTTCAGCCTCGTCTTTTCAGCTCTTTTATAGCGTTATCAAACCACTGTGCATGATGGTGTGGAGTAAGATATTTGGTGCACAGAGGAGCAATGGTCTCAAAGGTGGAGGACACACATTTGTTGTATTTAAACACCAGAGTATCAGGGTCCAAGCTGGAGTCAGTCAATTCATCAAAGCTAAGGTTATCTCGGATATGTTGAGGTGTTAGCCCTTTTAAGCGGCAATATTTTATTTGATTCTTGAACTGGTGTTTGACAGCTGGTATTGAGAGGAGAAGTGGATAGTGTGATGGTCTGACCAGGCAACAGGATTCATTTTCACAATAGCTATTGACAGCCCAGTATGGAATATAAGGCTGTCCTCACTCAGTCTCTATGCCCCAATCTATTACCGTGGCTCTGAGCCCGGCCCACGTCTTCACCTATAGACAAGACCCCGCGTGAACAGGACACGTTATTTGTCTCCTGACTACGGTTACCCCAAGGTCTTAAGGTGCAAGGCATACAGACTAATGTAAAGAGGAATAACCTGTTAGAGCCCTAATGATGTTAGTAACACAGTTCAACAGTTCATCAGTATCACACAGGGTTATTACCTTGGTTCAGAAGGATAATGCAATCAGCGTTGTTTGTCAGTAATGGCAGAGATAGTGAGTGCAGATTCTCCAGTATCAGGAGAGGAATCAAGCAATCCACAGGCAAGGTTCAGGCAGTTGGTAAACCAGGTATGAGACATTTCAGGCAAGTCTTCATGCAAAGTTATTCAACAGGTAATGGATGATCCAGGTTATGAGATAGTTCCTGAAGGTCTGCACGCAGTGTTATGCAACAGGTAATAGATGATGCAAGTTATGACACAGTTCCAATTAGTCTGCATGCAAAGTTATTCAACAGGATGCTCCAAGCAGTATGTGATATCGTTTATATGCAAGTTGTTCAAATGACTGACAGGAATAGTTGGAGTATACTTTTAGGTACAGGTAGGATGTGGAGCACAGTACAGGCTACTTTCACTTGTGCAGATCAGAGTGGGCCTATCGCTGTAAAACTAAGGAGAGTGGAGAGGAGAGTGGTAAGTCCCGCCTGTGGAGGTATCGTAGCCACTCGCATTGCAGATGTGAATAGCTTATCATGATTGGTTGCATTTTGAAGAGAGGCTTGAAGAGTAGCTCAAGTATGAGCAAATGGCTGCCTCTATTCAGTGATGGCTGCACTTTTTAAGGAGCCCTGGATACTGTAACAGCAATTTGTCCAGCCTGGCTATGCAGCACTAAAGTATACTTAACCTTGTAGTCCACCAAATGTCCAAGTGCTTGTACTGTACCTTCAATGGGAGGATAGAGTTTGCAGCAGAGAATGTAACAGGGCATGCTGGGCCATTTCTAGGACAATTTCTGATATAGTAAACTTCTGATATAGTAAACCACTTTTCTTGGTCCCTTGGAGTTTACTATAATGAAATTATAAACTCCAAATGTAAATCCACAGCGCTAGGTGATCACACTGTTATCTGTAGACACCACAGTGTATATTCTCAGATAGTGACCATCACCAAGGATAAAAAATATCAACAGGTCACTCACTGTCATTAAAAACAGTATATTTTAATAAACTTCAAACAATAACACATATACAATATCTTACTTTAGGGGTCCTTTTGACAGGGACCCTTAGTAGTAATAAGCATATAGTGTATATAGATACACAGAATAATCTCACGGTCTCTTTGTACAATTGCCCAGTCTCCAGTTGCCGTTCCGACCGGTTTCGGCCTTTCGCCGTCGTCAGGGAACACTGGAGACTGAGCTATCTGGGCAAATATATAAAAGATTACCTCCTCTAATGATAATTGAAGTCGCCGCGGGCGCATCCACCGGCTGGTTCAATTTCCCGGTGCGCTCAGCCCTGATTGGTGGGCAAGCGTCATGTGACACTAGCGCAGGGGTGCTTGGGAGTGACTACGTCACACCAGTTCCCTCAATGCGCTCCTATTGGTCAAGCAGGTATCCATAGCGATACTAGCTGCCGGTTCCGGCCAGAAAGAGTGTCGGGAGATGTAGTCATAACATCCCCGCTCACTCATGGTTCATTATGCGCAGGACAATTCATAGCATATACTAGGTGCGGATTCCACACCGCATATCATAGTACAAATCCACATTAATAAAATACATACCTATTAATGTTAAATACAAATTACAACTCATATACAATTATTCCCCAATATACTTTTAGCTTATATCTCATTGCACAAATTCCCAAATAAATAGATAGTCTGACATCTAGTGTCCAAAGTCAATATTGCACTTATGAATTATGAATCCGGTCGGAACGGCAACTGGAGACTGGGCAATTGTACAAAGAGACCGTGAGATTATTCTGTGTATCTATATACACTATATGCTTATTACTACTAAGGGTCCCTGTCAAAAGGACCCCTAAAGTAAGATATTGTATATGTGTTATTGTTTGAAGTTTATTAAAATATACTGTTTTTAATGACAGTGAGTGACCTGTTGATAATTTTTATCCTTGGTGATGGTCACTATCTGAGAATATACACTGTGGTGTCTACAGATAACAGTGTGATCACCTAGCGCTGTGGATTTACATTTGGAGTTTCTTTTTGATACCTATTGTGGATATGGTCATCCTGAGCAGCTGGTGAAAGATATATAGAGGGATTTTCAAGTTGGAGCAGCGCCTGTATTGCATCTTTTAACCACTTGCCGACCGCCCACAGCCCATGGGCGGCGGCAAAGTGGATGCCTTAAGGACCGCAATACGCCTTAGGGCGTTGCGTCCTTTTCCTATGCCGGGGGAGCGATCGCGTCATTGATGACGCGCGCTTCCCCCGGCAACTGGCTCCGCCCACCCGCCGTAACATCCCGCCGGCCATACGGAAGCGCCGGCGGGATGTTAACCCCGCGATCGCCGCTACAAAGTGTATAATACACTTTGTAATGTATACAAAGTGTATTATACAGGCTGCCTCCTGCCCTGGTGGTCCCAGTGTCCGAGGGACCACCAGGGCAGGCTGCAGCCACCCTAGTCTGCACCCAAACACACTGATCTGCCCCCCCCCGCCCACTGATCGCCCACAGCACCCCTCAGACCCCCCCCTGCCCACCCCCCAGACCCCTGTTTGCACCCAATCACCCCCCTAATAACCCATCAATCACTCCCTGTCACTATCTGTCAACGCTATTTTTTTTTTATCCCCCCCCCTGCCCCCTCCTGATCACCCCCCCACCCCTCAGATTCTCCCCAGGACCCCCCCCAGAACCCCCCCCCCTGTGTACTGTATGCATCTATCCCCCCTGATAACCTGTCAATCACCTGTCAATCACCCATCAATCACCCATCAATCACCCCCTGTCACTGCCACCCAACAATCAGCCCCTAACCTGCCCCTTGCGGGCAATCTGATCACCCAACCACACCAATAGATCGCCCGCAGATCCGACATCAGATCACCTCCCAAATCCATTGTTTACATCTATTCTCTCCTCTAAACACCCACTAATTACCCATCAATCACCCATCAATCAGCCCCTATCACCACCTGTCACTTTTACCTATCAGATCAGACCCTAATCTGCCCCTTGCGGGCACCCAATCACCCGCCAACACGCTCAGATTGCCCTCTGACCCCCCCTTATCAATTCGCCAGTGCATTAATTACATCTGTTCTTCCCTGTAATAACCCACTGATCACCTGTCAATCACCTGCCAATCACCTATCACCCATCAATCACCCCCTGTCACTTCCACCCATCAATCAGCCCCTAACCTGCCCCTTGCGGGCAATCTGATCACCCACCCACACCAATAGATCGCCCGCAGATCCGACATCAGATCACCTCCCAAATCCATTGTTTACATCTATTCTCTCCTCTAAACACCCACTAATCGTCCATCAATCACCCCCTATCACCACCTGTCACTGTTACCTATCAGATCAGACCCTAATCTGCCCCTTGCGGGCACCCAATCACCCGCCCACACGCTCAGATTGCCCTCAGACCCCCCCTTATCAATTCGCCAGTGCATTAATTACATCTGTTCTTCCCTGTAATAACCCACTGATCACCTGTCAATCACCTGCCAATCACCTATCACCCATCAATCACCCCCTGTCACCCCCTGTCACTGCCACCCATCAATCAGCCCCTAACCTGCCCCTTGCGGGCAATCTGATCACCCACCCACACCAATAGATCGCCCGCAGATCCGACATCAGATCACCACCCAAACGCAGTGTTTACATCTATTCTCTCCTCTAAACACCCACTAATTACCCATCAATCAGCCCCTATCACCACCTGTCACTGTTACCTATCAGATCAGACCCTAATCTGCCCCTTGCGGGCACCCAATCACCCGCCAACACGCTCAGATTGCCCTCTGACCCCCCCTTATCAATTCGCCAGTGCATTAATTACATCTGTTCTTCCCTGTAATAACCCACTGATTACCTGTCAATCACCTGCCAATCACCTATCACCCATCAATCACCCCCTGTCACTGCCACCCATCAATCAGCCCCTAACCTGCCCCTTGCGGGCAATCTGATCACCCACCCACACCAATAGATCGCCCGCAGATCCGACATCAGATCCCCTCCCAAATCCATTGTTTACATCTATTCTCTCCTCTAAACACCCACTAATCACCCATCAATCACCCCCTATCACCACCTGTCACTGTTACCTATCAGATCAGACCCTAATCTGCCCCTTGCGGGCACCCAATCACCCACCCACACGCTCAGATTGCCCTCAGACCCCCCCCCCCCCTTATCAATTCGCCAGTGCATTAATTACATCTGTTCTTCCCTGTAATAACCCACTGATCACCTGTCAATCACCTGCCAATCACCTATCACCCATCAATCACCCCCTGTCACTGCCACCCATCAATCAGCCCCTAACCTGCCCCTTGCGGGCAATCTGATCACCCACCCACACCAATAGATCGCCCGCAGATCCGACATCAGATCACCACCCAAACGCAGTGTTTACATCTATTCTCTCCTCTAAACACCCACTAATTACCCATCAATCAGCCCCTATCACCACCTGTCACTGTTACCTATCAGATCAGACCCTAATCTGCCCCTTGCGGGCACCCAATCACCCGCCAACACGCTCAGATTGCCCTCTGACCCCCCCTTATCAATTCGCCAGTGCATTAATTACATCTGTTCTTCCCTGTAATAACCCACTGATCACCTGTCAATCACCTGCCAATCACCTATCACCCATCAATCACCCCCTGTCACTTCCACCCATCAATCAGCCCCTAACCTGCCCCTTGCGGGCAATCTGATCACCCACCCACACCAATAGATCGCCCGCAGATCCGACATCAGATCACCACCCAAACGCAGTGTTTACATCTATTCTCTCCTCTAAACACCCACTAATTACCCATCAATCAGCCCCTATCACCACCTGTCACTGTTACCTATCAGATCAGACCCTAATCTGCCCCTTGCGGGCACCCAATCACCCGCCAACACGCTCAGATTGCCCTCTGACCCCCCCTTATCAATTCGCCAGTGCATTAATTACATCTGTTCTTCCCTGTAATAACCCACTGATTACCTGTCAATCACCTGCCAATCACCTATCACCCATCAATCACCCCCTGTCACTGCCACCCATCAATCAGCCCCTAACCTGCCCCTTGCGGGCAATCTGATCACCCACCCACACCAATAGATCGCCCGCAGATCCGACATCAGATCCCCTCCCAAATCCATTGTTTACATCTATTCTCTCCTCTAAACACCCACTAATCACCCATCAATCACCCCCTATCACCACCTGTCACTGTTACCTATCAGATCAGACCCTAATCTGCCCCTTGCGGGCACCCAATCACCCACCCACACGCTCAGATTGCCCTCAGACCCCCCCCCCCCTTATCAATTCGCCAGTGCATTAATTACATCTGTTCTTCCCTGTAATAACCCACTGATCACCTGTCAATCACCTGCCAATCACCTATCACCCATCAATCACCCCCTGTCACTGCCACCCATCAATCAGCCCCTAACCTGCCCCTTGCGGGCAATCTGATCACCCACCCACACCAATAGATCGCCCGCAGATCCGACATCAGATCACCACCCAAACGCAGTGTTTACATCTATTCTCTCCTCTAAACACCCACTAATTACCCATCAATCAGCCCCTATCACCACCTGTCACTGTTACCTATCAGATCAGACCCTAATCTGCCCCTTGCGGGCACCCAATCACCCGCCAACACGCTCAGATTGCCCTCTGACCCCCCCTTATCAATTCGCCAGTGCATTAATTACATCTGTTCTTCCCTGTAATAACCCACTGATCACCTGTCAATCACCTGCCAATCACCTATCACCCATCAATCACCCCCTGTCACTTCCACCCATCAATCAGCCCCTAACCTGCCCCTTGCGGGCAATCTGATCACCCACCCACACCAATAGATCGCCCGCAGATCCGACATCAGATCACCTCCCAAATCCATTGTTTACATCTATTCTCTCCTCTAAACACCCACTAATCGTCCATCAATCACCCCCTATCACCACCTGTCACTGTTACCTATCAGATCAGACCCTAATCTGCCCCTTGCGGGCACCCAATCACCCGCCCACACGCTCAGATTGCCCTCAGACCCCCCCTTATCAATTCGCCAGTGCATTAATTACATCTGTTCTTCCCTGTAATAACCCACTGATCACCTGTCAATCACCTGCCAATCACCTATCACCCATCAATCACCCCCTGTCACCCCCTGTCACTGCCACCCATCAATCAGCCCCTAACCTGCCCCTTGCGGGCAATCTGATCACCCACCCACACCAATAGATCGCCCGCAGATCCGACATCAGATCACCACCCAAACGCAGTGTTTACATCTATTCTCTCCTCTAAACACCCACTAATTACCCATCAATCAGCCCCTATCACCACCTGTCACTGTTACCTATCAGATCAGACCCTAATCTGCCCCTTGCGGGCACCCAATCACCCGCCAACACGCTCAGATTGCCCTCTGACCCCCCCTTATCAATTCGCCAGTGCATTAATTACATCTGTTCTTCCCTGTAATAACCCACTGATTACCTGTCAATCACCTGCCAATCACCTATCACCCATCAATCACCCCCTGTCACTGCCACCCATCAATCAGCCCCTAACCTGCCCCTTGCGGGCAATCTGATCACCCACCCACACCAATAGATCGCCCGCAGATCCGACATCAGATCCCCTCCCAAATCCATTGTTTACATCTATTCTCTCCTCTAAACACCCACTAATCACCCATCAATCACCCCCTATCACCACCTGTCACTGTTACCTATCAGATCAGACCCTAATCTGCCCCTTGCGGGCACCCAATCACCCACCCACACGCTCAGATTGCCCTCAGACCCCCCCCCCCTTATCAATTCGCCAGTGCATTAATTACATCTGTTCTTCCCTGTAATAACCCACTGATCACCTGTCAATCACCTGCCAATCACCTATCACCCATCAATCACCCCCTGTCACTGCCACCCATCAATCAGCCCCTAACCTGCCCCTTGCGGGCAATCTGATCACCCACCCACACCAATAGATCGCCCGCAGATCCGACATCAGATCACCAACCAAACGCAGTGTTTACATCTATTCTCTCCTCTAAACACCCACTAATTACCCATCTATCACCCCTATCACCACCTGTCACTGTTACCTATCAGATTAGACCCTAATCTGCCCCTTGCGGGCACCCAATCACTCGCCCACATGCTCAGATTGCCCTCAGACCCCCCCCCCCTTATCAATTCGCCAGTGCATTAATTACATCTGTTCTTCCCTGTAATAACCCACTGATCACCTGTCAATCACCTGCCAATCACCTATCACCCATCAATCACCCCCTGTCACTGCCACCCATCAATCAGCCCCTAACCTGCCCCTTGCGGGCAATCTGATCACCCACCCACACCAATAGATCGCCCGCAGATCCGACATCAGATCACCTCCCAAATCCATTGTTTACATCTATTCTCTCCTCTAAACACCCACTAATTACCCATCAATCACCCCCTATCACCACCTGTCACTTTTACCTATCAGATCAGACCCTAATCTGCCCCTTGCGGGCACCCAATCACCCGCCAACACGCTCAGATTGCCCTCTGACCCCCCCTTATCAATTCGCCAGTGCATTAATTACATCTGTTCTTCCCTGTAATAACCCACTGATCACCTGTCAATCACCTGCCAATCACCTATCACCCATCAATCACCCCCTGTCACTGCCACCCAACAATCAGCCCCTGTCACTGCCACCCATCAATCACCCCCTGTCACTGCCACCCATCAATCAGTCCCTAACCTGCCCCTTGCGGGCAATCTGATCACCCACCCACACCATCCGATCGCCTGCAGACCCACAGTCAGATCACCTCCCAAGTGCATTGCATCTGTTCTCTCCTCTAAACACCCACTAATTACCCATCAATCACCCCCTGTCACTGCTACCCATCAGATTAGACCCCCATCTGCCCCTAGGGCACCCAATCACCCGCCCACACCCTCAGACCCTAGCCCTGATCACCTCCCCATTGCATTACTTGCATCTATTCCCCCCACTAATCACACCTTGAGACACCCATCAATCACCTCCTGTCACTACCTGTCACCCCCTAGCACACCTACCCCTCAGATCAGGCCCTAATTTGCCCCGTGTGGGCTCCTGATCACTCGGCCAAACCCTCAGATCCCCCTCAGACCCCCTTCCGATCACCTCCCCAGTGCATTGAGTGCATCTATTTTCCCCTCTAATCACCCCCTGAGACACCCATCAATCACCTCCTGTCACCCCCCTAGCACTCCTATCCATCAGATCAGGCCCAATACAACCTGTCATCTAAAAGGCCACCCTGCTTATGACCGGTTCCACAAAATTCGGCCCCTCATAGACCACCTGTCATCAAAATTTGCAGATGCTTATACCCCTGAACAGTCATTTTGAGACATTTGGTTTCCAGACTCCTCACGGTTTTGGGCCCGTAAAATGCCAGGGCGGTATAGGAACCCCACAAGTGACCCCATTTTAGAAAAAAGACACCCCAAGGTATTCTGTTAGGTGTATGACGAGTTCATAGAAGATTTTATTTTTTGTCAAAAGTTAGCGGAAATTGATTTTTATTGGGTTTTTTTCACAAAGTGTCATTTTTCACTGACTTGTGACTAAAAGTAAAATCTTCTATGACCTCGCCATACACCTAATGGAATACCTTGGGGTGTCTTCTTTCTAAAATGAGGTCACTTGTGGGGTTCCTATACTGCCCTGGCATTTTAGGGGCCCTAAACCGTGAGGAGTAGTCTAGAAAACAAATGCCTCAAAATGACCTGTGAATAGGACGTTGGGCCCCTTAGCGCACCTAGGCTGCAAAAAAAGTGTCACACATGTGGTATCGCCGTACTCAGGAGAAGTAGTATAATGTGTTTTGGGGTGTATTTTTACACATACCCATGCTGGGTGGGAGAAATCTCTCTGTAAATGGACAATTGTGTGTAAAAAAAAATCAAACAATTGTCATGTACAGAGATATTTCTACCACCCAGCATGGGTATGTGTAAAAATACACCCCAAAACACATTATACTACTTCTTCTGAGTACGGCGGTACCACATGTGTGGCACTTTTTTACACCCTAAGTGCGCTAAGGGGCCCAAAGTCCAATGAGTACCTTTAGGATTTCACAGGTCATTTTGCGACATTTGGTTTCAAGACTACTCCTCACGGTTTAGGGCCCCTAAAATGCCAGGGCAGTATAGGAACCCCACAAATGACCCCATTCTAGAAAGGAGACACCCAAAGGTATTCCATTAGGTGTATGGCGAGGTCATAGAAGATTTTATTTTTTGTCACAAGTTAGCGGAATATGACACTTTGTGAAGAAAAACAATTCAAATCAATTTCCACTAACTTGTGGCAAAAAAATAAAATCTTCTATGAACTCACCATACTCCTAACGGAATACCTTGGGGTGTCTTCTTTGTAAAATGGGGTCATTAGTGGGGTTCCTATACTGCCCTGGCATTTTAGGGGCCCTAAACCGCCAGGTCAGTCTTGAAACAAAAATGACCTGTGAAATCCTAAAGGTACTCATTGGACTTTGGGCCCTTTAGCGCAGTTAGGGTGCAAAAAAGTGCCACACATGTGGTATTGCCGTACTCGGGAGAAGTAGTATAATGTGTTTTGGGGTGTATTTTTACACATACCCATGCTGGGTGGGAGAAATACTTCTGTAAATGACAATCTTTTGATTTTTTTACACACAATTGTCCATTTACAAAGTTATTTCTCCCACCCAGCATGGGTATGTGTAAAAATACACCCCAAAACACATTGTACTACTTCTCCCGAGTACGGCGATACCACATGTGTGGCACTTTTTTGCACCCTAACTGCGCTAAAGGGCCCAAAGTCCAATGAGTACCTTTAAGATTTCACAGGTCATTTTGCGGAATTTGATTTCCAGACTACTCCTCATGGTTTAGGGCCCCTAAAATGCCAGGGCAGTATAGGAACCCCACAAATGACCCCATTTTAGAAAGAAGACACCCAAAGGTATTCCGTTAGGAGTATGGTGAGTTCATAGAAGTTTTTATTTTTTTGTCACAAGTTAGCGGAAATTGATTTTAATTGTTTTTTTTCACAAAGTGTCATGTTCCGCTAACTTGTGACAAAAAATAAAATCTTCTATGAACTCACCATACTCCTAACGGAATACCTTGGGGTGTCTTCTTTCTAAAATGGGGTCATTTGTGGGGTTCCTATACTGCCCTGGCATTTTAGGGGCCCTAAACCATGAGGAGTAGTCTTGAAACCAAATGTCGCAAAATGACCTGTGAAATCATTGGACTTTGGGCCCTTTAGCGCAGTTAGGGTGCAAAAAAGTGCCACACATGTGGTATCGCCGTACTCAGGAGAAGTAGTATAATGTGTTTTGTGGTGTATTTTTACACATACCCATGCTGGGTGGGAGAAATAACTCTGTAAATGGACAATTGTGTGTAAAAAAAATGAAAACATTGTCATTTACAGAGATATTTCTCCCACCCAGCATGGGTATGTGTAAAAATACACCCCAAAACACATTATAGTACTTCTACTGAGTATGGCAATACCACATGTGTGGCACTTTTTTGCAGCCTAACTGCGCTAAGGGGTCCAAAGTCCAATGAGCACCTTTAGGCTTTACAGGGGTACTTACAATTTAGCACCCCCCAAAATGCCAGGACAGTGAACACACCCCACAAATGACCCCATTTTGGAAAGTAGACACTTCAAGGTATTCAGAGAGGGGCATGGTGAGTCTGTGGCAGATTTAATTTTTTTTTGTCGCAAGTTAGCAGAAATTGGAACTTTTTTTTTTTTTTTTTTTTTGTGTCACAAAGTGTCATTTTCCGCTTACTTGTGACAAAAAATAATATCTTCTATGAACTCACTATGCCTCTCAGTGAATACTTTGGGATGTCTTCCTTCCAAAATGGGGTCATTTGGGGGGTATTTATACTATCCTGGAATTCTAGCCCCTCATGAAACATGACAGGGGGTCAGAAAAGTCATAGATGCTTGAAAATGGAAAAATTCACTTTTTGCACCATAGTTTGCAAACGCTATAACTTTTACCCAAACCAATAAATATACACTGAATGGGTTTTTTTGATCAAAAACATGTTTGTCCACATTTTTCGCGCTGCATGTATACAGAAATTTTACTTTATTTGAAAAATGTCAGCACAGAAAGTTAAAAAAATCTTTTTTTTGCCAAAATTCATGTCTTTTTTGATGAATATAATAAAAAATAAAAATCGCAGGAGCAATCAAATAGCACCAAAAGAAAGCTTTATTAGTGACAAGAAAAGGAGCTAAAATTCATTTAGGTGGTAGGTTGTATGAGCGAGCAATAAACCGTGAAAGCTGCAGTGGTCTGAATGGAAAAAAAGTGCCTGGTCCTTAAAGAGAACCAGAGATGAAGCACCCTCATGTATTTTATTACATTTATCAGTGGGAACATGACAGTAAACACCTACCCTGCTTTTAGTTTCATTGTTATCTGCTTAATTAGTCTATTAGCAGCTGTGATAAGAATCCACCGACTATTCAGTCGAGGTTTGACCTGGAATCATTATAGCTGAGTCACTCTTCTGTGAAGTGTTTTCAAGCCCAAGCCTTCCCCTCTCCTGGCTTAGATTTCCTGCTTTGCATACTGAGAGCTGTGATGACTGGGAGGGGCTGCTCTGCTGAGAGAGAAGCTCTGTGGCTGCAATATGATCCCTGTGTGCTCTGTGTGCACTAGATACTGATAATAACGGCAGTTTCATTCCTATGAGAGACACTTCCTACAGGCAGTACATCATACCAAAATGAAAGCACACAGCAGCCTTTCTCATATAGCCTAGATAGCAGCCTAGTCTCATATAGCCTAGACAGCACATCCAGAACAACTCATATAACCCGGAAGGAGAAGGGATATGAGCTGGCGGCCATATTTGATTTTTCCTGGAGCAATAATGGATAAAAAATACTAAAAAAGGCACACCAGAGCGGCGAAATGATCAGGTAGAGCATTTATTCTTTACAAGCTATCAACTGATATGTTTATTTTGTGTGAAACGTTCATCTCTGGTTCCCTTTAAGGGGTAAAAGGCTGTGGTCCTCAAGTGGTTAACGTGACTATAATGAAATTATACTGTAGAAGATTTTAATATACATTTACAACTATGAAATAAGTGTAAAATGATGCATGAGCTGAACCAGGTTTACAGATAATACGTAGACAACACCTCTGCATTCAATGTGCACAGCGCACAACATTTTCAGTGGATTCACAACAGCCCTGCAGGGAGTACATATGTAGAGTACATTACTACTGTGTAACTTAAAGAACACATCCGAGCTCAATTAAAATAAAAAAAAACACTTACCTGGGGCTTCCTCCAGCCCCTGCCAGCCATCCTCTGCCCTCGCCGCAGCTCTGCTCACTGCCGGTGGCTTCCCCTCCGGCGAAGGATGTTCGAGCAGCTCTCAGAGCAGCAATGACATCATCCAGACTGTGCTGTGCAGGCGCAGTAGTTCTGCGCCTGTGCTGTACAGTCCGGATGACGTCAGCGCGACCAGTGAGCCGCATGCTGGAGCACAGGAGAAACCGACCTGGAAGCCAACCTGGCGAGGTGGCATCTCCACCGAAGGTGATCGGGATCCACGGGAGCTGCGGCGAGGGCACAATGACGGATGCAGGGGGCTGGAGGAAGCCCCAGGTAAGTGGATTTTTTATTTTTTAAATTGCTTGGACCATCCCTTTAACCACTTCACATCCAAGGGTTTTTCCCTTTAAAAAACCAGAGCAATTTTCACCTGTCAGCACTCCTTCCATTCATTCACCTATAACTTTATTACTACTTATCACAACAAAACAATCTATATCTTGTTTTCTTTTCGCCACCAATTACGCTTTCTTTGGGGAGTACTTTTTGCTAAGAATTATTTTATTCTAACTCAAATGAAAAGAAAGATGTCCACGACTTGTAATAACCGTTGTATATTTCACAAAAACACCCTTTTTATTAGGGACTTATCCCAAACACATATAAAAACATTAAAAACATTATTCTAAAACTGTTTTAACAGGAAAAATAAGAAAAAAAAAGTAAAAAAACATAATTATTTCTCAGTTTTTGGTCATTATAGTTTTAAAATAATACATGCTAACATAATTAAAACCCACACATTTTATTTGCCCATTTGTCCTGATTATTGCAACATTAAAATATTTCCCTAGTTCAATGTATGGCGCCAATATTTTATTTGGAAATAAAGGTCAATTTTTTCAGTTTTGCAGCCATCCCTAATTACAAGCCCATAATTTATAAAGTATGTAATGATCCGCTCAGCTGGATGCACTGGCAGACAGCTGTTTGACCATTCCTCTAGTCTGTGGGCTGCAGGTCTCTGCAAGAGAGACCTGTTTATCCATTACAAGTTTCTGGTCTGTTCTGCTGCTGAGGAATTTGCATACACTCGTTATGCAAATCCCTTACCTGCCTCCTTTGATGACTGGCAGTATAAAAAGCTATGTTTCCCAGAGTCCTTGGCTGGTCATAAGGATTTAGTCCTGTGTAACACGCCTGGAGTATCAGCCTTGCTCTGTTTGAAGATTAGCTTAGAGTAATTCCTGGGACTGCACTAGGCAGGTTTACCTAGTGCAGTTAGGATTGCTTATCTGTTTTGTTTGTCTGTTGCGATTGTCCTGTCCCAGCGGTGGTGGACAGGAAATCGTTCTGTGTGTCTGGGTGCTAACTGGAACAGCGGTTGTTACTGGTAGCCCCTTCTGATCTGTTTTCCTGGATCGCACTAGCCTCTTACGCTAGTGCTGTGGATCCTTCTGGTTTGCTACTCTCTTGCTGTACTTGGATTGCACTAGCCTCTTGCGCTAGTGCTGTGGATCCTTCTGTTCTGCCTTCCTGGATCGCACTGGCCTCTTTCGCTAGTGCTGTGGATCCTATCTCTCGCTTGTTCCTGTTTTCGTGTGTCTGTCTTGTCTGCTACGAACGCTTGCTGGAGGCTCGGTGAGGTAACCGTTAAGCAAGCGCTCGCGTCCTCTGTTTCATGTTTGTCTGTCAGTGGTTAGTTAGGCGTGCTTGTCTCTGTTGTGCTTATCACGCGGGACCGCGCATAAACGCGTGCACTGTTGCGAATGAGTGCGGTGTTCACGTTTAGCTAGCGTTTGTTATTTTCCTTATCTTCTCATTGTATGATTTGCTGTGCCTTTGCTACTCTCGTGCTCTGCCTTGCTGTAGCCTTGTGTCACCTCTGGCAATCGCCTCTCTCGCGATTGCGTTCCTACTTCATATCTGCTGTTGTGTATGCACCGTCGCGGGTTGGCGACTAGTTTGGTGCACACACATACAATCTGTCTCTGTGCTCATTCTCTTCCGCAATCGCTTCCCTTGCGATTGCGTTCTCACTTGGTTTCTTCTGTTGTGTGTCCACCGTCGCAGGTGGCGGCTAGATTGGAGGACAAACATATTTTCCACATCTGTGCTTATTCGGTCTTGTGTCGCTGTTAGCAATCGCCATCTCCGGCGATTGCCTTCTCGCTTTGTCTTCCTGGTTGTGTGTTCATCGTCGCAGGGTGGCGACTAGTTTGGTGAACACACATACCCTCTGTCGCTTTGGTCTCTCTCTTTCAGGGCTATCTTGCCCTGCGTTTCTTTCCTTCGTACAATTCCTGTCTGGCGTGTGTGGCAGGGCAGAGGAGCTGTTCCTCTGCACTCCACAGCTCCCCCTGTCGACAGGAATTTCCCTCTACAGGTGCATTGCACCTTTTGCTGGGTTCCCGCAAATTATACACTTGTGGAGGATTTCCGCAGTGTCAGCGCACGTCTTGTGCGCTGATCACGGAGAGATTCCCAAAAGTAATAGTAATATACCCTCTTGACAAACATATAAAAAAAGTTTAGTCCCTAAGGTATTCATGTATTTTTTTTTATCTGTAATTTTTTTAATTTTTTTTTTAATTTTTTGGGGGTAACTATTGGGGAGTGTGGGAGGTCAAGAGTTAATTTAAAATGTAAAAATAAGTTCTAAATAGGTCCTTTATTGAAAAATTGTAGATGTAATTTTACTTTTTGGCCACAAGATGTCCTCGTCGTTCACTTTCTTATGCGTAGTATTACTACGCATAGAGGAAGTGATGCGTGGACGTTCCTTGTGAATGGCAGCGCCGTCTCATAGACGGCTGCGGTCATTCACACGGGGACTTAGATCAATGAACGGGAACTGTGTTCCCATTCATTGATCTAGCGGCTATCGATCTGTGGTAACAAGCGTGTGTGTGTGTGGGGGGGGGGGGGGCAGCAGGAACGTGCGACGGGGAGGGATGTAGTAGCTATGCCCCTGCAAGCAGTTATAGCATTTTGCAGTATCGTAGTTACTCGTCCCGGGGGAGAGGAAGTGGTTAATTTGTAGTCACCAACCCCAAATTTAACAACATATCAAATTAACTGATAGGGAGTGCATACATTTGCATACAAAATTTGCATGAACCTGCATCAACGCAGAATTATTTGCATCTCATTGATCATCCCTACCGGTGACACAATACATCAGGTTTTATTCTTACAGCAGAAATGTTATTTATTATATATACAGTGGGATGCGAAAGTTTGGGCAACCTTGTTAACCACTTAAGGACTGCAGTCATAAAACCCTTTAAGGACCAGACACTTTTTTTTCCATTCAGACCACTGCAACTTTAACGGTTTATTGCACGGTCATACAACCTACTATCTAAATGAATTTTACCTCCTTTTCTTGTCACTAACACAGCTTTCTTTTGGTGCTATTTGATTGCTGCTGTGATTTTTAGTTTTTATTATATTCATCAACAAAGACATGAATTTTGTCAAAAAAAATGATTTTTTTAACTTTCTGTGCTGATATTTTTCAAATAAAGTAAAATTTCTATATACATTTTTGTCCTAATTTATTGTGCAACATGTCTTTGATAAAAAAAATCCAATAAGTGTATATTTATTGGTTTGGGTAAAAGTTATAGCGTTTACAAACTATGGTGCAAAAAGTGAATTTTCCGATTTTGAAGCATCTCTGACTTTTCTGAGCACCTGTCAGGTTTCATGAGATGCTAGAATTCCAGGATAGTATAAATACCCCCCAAATGACCACATTTTGGAAAGAAGACATCCCAAAATATTCACAGAAGATTTTATTTTTTGTCACAAGTTAGCGGAAAGCGACACTTTGTGACAAAAAAATAAATAAAAAAAAAGTTTCCATTTCTGCTAACTTGTGACAAAAAAAAGAAATCTGCCACGGACTCATCATGCCCCTCTCTGAATACTTTGGGATGTCTACTTTCCAAAATGGGGTCATTTACTGTCCTGGCATTTTGGGGGGTGCTAAATTGTAAGCACCCCTGTAAAGCCTAAAGGTGCTCATAGGACTTTGGGCCCCCTAGTGCACCTAGGCTGCAAAAAAGTGTCACACATGTGGTATCACCGTACTCAGGAGAAATAGTATAAGGTGTTTTGGGGTGTATTTTTACACATACCCATGCTGGGTGGGAGAAATATCTCTGTAAATGAGATTTTTTTTATTTTGTTTTACACACAATTGTCCATTTGCAGAGATATTTCTCCCACCCAGCATGGGTATGGGTAAATATACACCACAAAACACATTATACTACTTCTCCTGAGTATGGCGATACCACATGTGTGACACTTTTTTGCAGCCTAGGTGCGCTAAGGGGCCCAACGTCCTATGAGTACCTTTAGGATTTCACAGGTCATTTTGAGGCATTTGGTTTCTAGACTACTCCTCACAGTTTAGGGCCCCTAAAATGCCAGGGCAGTATAGGAACCCCCCAAGTGACCCCATTTTAGAAAGAAGACACCCCAAGGTATTCCGTTAGGAGTATGGTGAGTTCATAGAAGATTTTATTTTTTGTAACAAGTTAGCAGAAATTGATTTTTATTGTTTTTTTTTCACAAAGTGTCATTTTCCACAAACTTGTGACAAAAAATAAAATCTTCTATGAACTCATCATACACCTAACGGAATACCTTGGGGTGTCTTCTTTCTAAAATGGGGTAACTTGTGGGGTTCCTATACTGTCCTGGCATTTTAGGGGCCCAAAACCGTGAAGAATAGTCTGGAAACTAAATGCCTCAAAATGACTGTTCAGGGGTATAAGCATCTGCAAATTTTGATGACCGAATTTTGTGGAACCGGTCATAAGCAGAGTGGCCTCTTAGATGACAGGTTGTATTGGCACTGAAGTGCAGGAAGCGCAGGATGTTCTCAAATCGTGACCTGGACAGGGCAGCAGAGAACATGGGCATGTGATGTATTGGGTGCGTAGACCAATAAGACCGCAATATATTATTTTTGACTAGACCCATGTTGAAGAGAAGGCCCCAAAAATGTTACGTTCGGAAACTTGGGAGTGGTTTCCACCGAAAAGGCTGGGCATGGTAGCTTCTTGGATTGGCGGTTGCGTATTGTGTGGCATAACGGTTGGTCTCAGCCACAATTAAGTCATAGAGACCAGCAGTGATTAGAAGAAAAAATTCTGTCACTGCGGTGGGGCGGGTGAGGGTTTGGCTGGGTGATCAGAAGCCCGCAGGGGGCAGATTAGGGCCTGATCTGATGGATAAGAGTGCTAGGGGGTGACAGGTGGTGACAGGAGGTGATTGATGGGTGTCTCAGGGGGTGATTAGAGGGGAGAATAGATGCAATCAATGCACTGGGGAGGCGATCGGAAGGGGGTCTGAGGGGGATCTGAGGGTGTGGCCAAGTGATCAGGAGCCCACACAGGGCAAATTAGGGCCAGATCTGATGGGTAGGTGTGCTAGGGGGTGACAGGAGGTGATTGATGGGTGTCTCAGGGTGTGATTAGAGGGGAATAGATGCAAGCAATGCACTGGGGAGGTGATCAGAGGGGGGGAGGGGTCTGGGGGCGATCTAAGGGTTTGGGCGGATGATTGGGTGCCCGCAAGGGGCAGATGAGGGTCTGATCTGATGGGTAGCAGTGACAGGGGGTGATTGATGGGTGATCAGTGGGTGATTAGAGGGGAGAACAGATGTAATTATTCCACTGGGGAGGTGATAAGGGGGGTCTGAGGGCAATCTGAGGGTGTGGGCGGGTGTTTGAGTGCCCGCAAGGGGCAGATTAGGGTTTGACCTGATGGGTAGCAGTGACAGGTGGTGATTGATAGGTGATCAGGGTGTGATTAGAGGGGAGAATAGATGCAAGCAATGCACTGGCGAGGTGATCAGGGGGGTCTGAGGGCGATCTGAGGGTGTGGGCGGGTAATTGGGTGCCCGCAAGGGGCAGATTAGGGTCTGATCTGATGGGTAGCAGTGACAGGGGGTGATTGATGGGTGATCAGAGGGGAGAACAGATGTTAACAATGCATTTGGGAGGTGATCTGAGGGCGGGTCTGCGGGCGATCTGAGGGTGTGGGTAGGTAATTGGGTGCCCGCAAGGGGCAGATTAGGGTCTGATCTGATGGGTGGCAGTGACAGGTGGTGACGGGGTGATTGATGGGTGATTGACAGGTGATCAGTGGGTGATTACAGGGGAGGTTAGATGTATACAGTACACAAGGGGGGGGTCTGGGGAGGATCTGAGGGTGCGGGGGGTGATCAGGAGCCCCTAGGGGGAAGTTTAGGACCTAATCTAAAAAATAGCATTGACAGATAGTGACAGGGAGTGATTGATGGGTGATTAGGGGGGTGATTGGGTGCAAACAGGGGTCTGAGGGGGGTGATCAGGGGGGTCTGAGGGGTGTTGTGGGCGATCAGAGGGCAGGATCAGTGTGTGTGTGTGCTTACCAGGAGGAGTGCCTCCTGCCCTGGTGGTCCCTCGATCACTGGGACCACCAGGGCAGGAGGCAGCCTGTATAATACGCTTTGTATACATTACAAAGCGTATTATACGCTTTCTATGCGGCAGATCAGGGGTTAACAACCCGCCGGCGCTGCTAATTGGCCGGAGGGTTGACGTTGCGGGTGGGCGGAGCCTAATGCCGGCGGATGCGCGCGCATCACTGCACGCGATCCCCGGCAATCAGGCATGGTCGGAATAGCCGATTTCCGTTTCCGGCACAATTCCGCATTCCGTCATATAGAAATTCCGTTACCGTTCCATTCCGACGGTATACCGGGGCAGTTCCGCGGAATTCCGACTTATACGGAATTCCGTCGGAAAAATTTTAAACTCTCTCTCTCTCTCTTCCTCCTCCTCTTCCTCCTCTTCCTCTTCCTCCTCCTCTTCCTCTTCCTCCTCCTCCTCCTCTTCCTCTTCCTCTACTACACACTAGGTCCTGGGTTCAAATCCCAGCTATGGTATATAAGCATGCTTTTCAAAAAGTACAAATCCTTAATCATGCTACTTTTTCTATCGAATTGATCATAATGGAAGTATGGTTTATGCTACCGCCAGCTTTAGCATGTAGTGTGGGTCATGGTCTAGAGGTTAAGACAGATACCTATTACACACTAGGTTCTGGGTTCAAATCCCAGCTATGGTATATAAGCTGTTTTGAAAATCTGCAATTCCCTACTGCATGATATGGATGGATGGATGGATGGATGGATGGAGGATGGATGTCATGCATGGAGAGAGAGAGAGAGAGAGAGAGAGAGAGAGAGAGAGAGAGAGAGAGAGAGAGAGTGAGAGTGAGTGAGTGAGTTTTTTTTGTGTTATTTCGGAAAATTCCGTCGGAATTATAAAATTTTCGCGGAATTCCGTTTGAGAGGTATAGGAATTCTGATTTGACTACCGGAATCGGAATTAACCTAATTCCGTCCGAAATCACGGAATTCATAATTCCGCGGAATTTTCCGAGCATCCCTACCGGCAATTCAGTCCCCCAGGTGCCACTGCCAATTGGCGTTACACGGTGCCACTTTGCCGCCGCCAATTGGCTATGGGCGGTCGGCAAGTGGTTAATGGTCATGATTTTCCTGTATAAATCGTTGGTTTTATGATAAAAAATGTCAATTAAATATATCATATAGGAGACACACACAGTGATATTTGAGAAGTGAAATTAAGTTTATTGGACTTACAGAAAGTGTGCAATAGTTGTTTAAACAAAATTAGGCAGGTGCATACATTTGGGCACTGTTGTCATTTTATTGATTCCAAAACCTTTAGAACTAATTATTGGAACTCAAATTGGCTTGGTAAGCTAAGTGACCCCTGACACACAGGTGAATCCAATTATGAGAAAGAGTATTTAAGAGGGTCAATTGTAAGTTTCCCTCCTCTGTTAATTTTCTCTGAAGAATAGCAACATGGGGGTCTCAAGACAACTCTCAAATGACCTGAAGAAAAAGTTTGTTCACCATCATGGTTTAGGGGAAAGGATACAGAAAGCTGTCTCAAAGATTTCAGCTGTCTGTTTCCACAGTTAGGAACATATTGATGAAATGGAAGACTACAGGTTCAGTTAAAAGGACTCCGAGCACCACTCATGGGCACGCCTTTAAGACTCCGACCAGTACTGCAAAGTACTTAAAGATGGATACCATTTGTGTAGCTTGTGCTCTCCTCTTTCATTTGATGTGATGCCTGAATCGCCGTTCTACACCAAATAGTTTTCGTTTGATTTCAATTTAAAAATCGCGGCTGCCACCTTGGCTATGTTATAACTTCTGTTAGAGAAATGCATCACTGAATGAAGCAGGAAGAGGAAGTGACACGCATGGCCATTGCAAGAGGCTCCTCCAGAGGGGTCATAGCACGACTTTGTTGGAAGTCATCTGGCTTAAAAGCATGTCCATGAGAGGTGCTCGGAGTCCCTTTAAGGCTCGAAGTGGCAGACCAAGAAAAATCTTGGATAGAAAAATTGACGAATGGTGAGAACAGTCAGAGTCAACCCACAGACCAGCACCAAAGACCATCAGACATCATCTTGCTGCAGATGGAGTCACTGTGCATCGTTCAACCATTCAGCGCACTTTACACAAGGAGATGCTGTATGCGAGAGTGACACAAAGGAAGCCTTTTCTCCACTCACAGCACAAACAGAGCCGCTTGAGGTAGGCTAAAGCATTTTGGAATAAGGTGCTGTGGACTGATGAAACTAAAATTGAGTTATTTGGGCATAACAAGGGTGTCATGCATGGAGAAAAATAACACAGCATTCCAAGAAAAACACCTGCTACCTACAAAAATTTTTGGTGTGGTTCCATCATGCTGTTGGGCTCTGTGGCTAGTGCAGGGACTGGGAATCTTGTCAAAGTTGAGGGATGCATGGATTCCACTCAGTATCAGCAGATTCTGGCGACCAATGTCCAGGAATCAGTGACAAAGCTGAAGCTGCGCCGGGGCTGGATCTTTCAACAAGACAACGACCCTAAACACTGCTCAAAATCCACTAAGGCATTCATACAGATGAACAAGTACAACATTCTGGAATGGCCATCTCAGTCCCCAGACCTGAATATAACTGAAAATCTGTGGTGTGAGTTAAAGAGAGCTGTACTTGCTCAGAAGCCATCAAACCTGAATGAACTAGAGATATTTTGTAAAGAGGAATGGTCCAAAATACCTTCAACCAGAATCCAGACTCTCATTGGAATCTACAGGAAGCGTTTAGAGGCTGTAATTTCTCCAAAAGGAGAATCTACTAAATATTGATTTCATTTCTTTTTTGTGGTGCCCAAATTTATACACCTGCCTAATTTTGTTTAAATAATTATTGCACACTTTCTGTAAATCCAATAAACTTCATTTCACTTCGCAAATATCCCTGTGTGTGTGTCTCCTATATGATATATGTAATTGACATTTTTTATCGTAACAACCAGCAATTTATACAGGAAAATCACGACGATTAACAAGGTTGCCCAAACTTTCACATCCCATTGTACAAGATTCCTGTGAACACACCAGATACAGAGGCTTGCAAAAGTATTCAACCCCCTTGAAGTTTTCCACATTGTGTCACATTACTGCCACAAACATGAATCAATTTTATTGGAATTCCACGTGACAGACCAATACAAAGTGGTGTACATGTGAGAAGTGGAACAGAAATCATACATGATTCCAAACATTTTTAAAAAATAAATAACTGCAACGTGGGGTGTGCATAATTATTCAGCCCCCTGAGTCAATACTATGTAGAACCACCTTTTGCTGCAATTACAGCTGTCAGTCTTTTAGGGTATGTCTCTACCAGCTTTGCACATCTAGAGACTGAATACCTTGCCCATTCTTCTTTGTAAAACCGCTCCAGCTCAGTCAGATTAGATGGACAGTGTTTGTGAACAGCAGTTTTCAGATCTTGCCACAGATTCACGATTGGATTTAGATCTGGGCTTTGACAGGGCCATTCTAACACATGGATATGTTTTGTTTTAAACCATTCCATTGTTGCCCTGGCTTAATGTTTAGGGTCGTTGTCCTGCTGGAAGGTGAACCTCCGCCCCAGTCTCAAATCTTTTGCAGACTCCAAGAGGTATTCTTCCAAGATTGCCCTGTATTTGGCTCCATCCATCCTCCCATCAACTCTGACCAGCTTCCCTGTCCCTGCTGAAGAGAAGCAACCCCAGAGCATGATACTGCCACCACCATATTTAACAGTGGGGATGGTGTGTTCAGAGTGATGTGCAGTGTTAGTTTTCTGCCACACATAGCGTTGTGCATTTTGGCCCAAAAATTCCATTTTGGTCTCATCTGACCAGAGCACCTTCTTCCACATGTTTGCAGTGTCCCCCACATAGCTTGTGGCAAACTGCAAACGGGACTTCTTATGCTTTTCTGTTAACAATGGCTTTCATCTTGCCACTCTTCCATAAAGGCCAACTTTGTGCAGTGCACAACTAATAGTTGTCCTATGGACAGATTCCCCCACCTGAGCTGTAGATCTCTGCAGCTCGTCCAAAGTCACCATGGACCACTTGACTGCATTTCTGATCAGCGCTCTCCTTGTTCGGCCTGTGAGTTTAGGTGGACCCACTGGACGGCCTTGTCTTGGTAGGTTTACAGCTGTGCCATACTCCTTCCATTTCTGAATGATCGCTTGAACAGTGCTCCGTGGGATGTTCAAGGCATTGGAAATCTTTTTGTAGCCTAAGCCTGCTTTAAATTTTGCAAAAACTTTATCCCTGACCTGTCTGGTGTGTTCTTTGGACTTCATGGTGTTGTTGCTCCCAATATTCTCTTAGACAACCACTGAGGCCGTCACAGAGCAGCTGTATTTGTACTCACATTAGATTACATACAGGTGCACTCTATTTAGTCATTAGAACTCAGCAGGCAATGTCTATGGGCAACTGACTGCACTCAGACCAAAGGGGACTAAATAATTACGCACACCGCACTTTGCAGTTATTTATTTGTAAAAAATGTTTGAAATCATGTATGATTTTCGTTCCACTTCTCACGTGTACACCACTTTGTATTGGTCTTTCACGTGGAATTCCAATAAAATTGATTCATGTTTGTGGCAGTAATGTGACAAATTGTGGAAAATGTCAAGGGGGCCGAATACTTTTGCAAGCCACTGTATACAGTCACTATCAGATATGTACAGCTAGGTCCATAAATATTTGGACAACTTTTTTCTAATTTTGGTTTTGTACATTACCACAATGGGCTCTATTCCCAAAACTTCTCATAAATTACTTATCTATCATCCAATTGATGAAAATAACCTTTCAGCACATTTACATGCAAAATAATCACTCAAAGTATGTTGTTCCTGATTAACTTAATTTCAATCTTACGTTTCTTACCTTAATTATAATATATTTTTGCTCTTTGGGAGCTTTAAAATGTAACATAGATAAGATGAAAACTGAGGAAATCAGATGAAAAAGCTTTGTGAGTCATGCCCAATGAATTTTAAATGAAACAACTCAGATGCAGTTGAATTGCAGACTTTCAGCTTTAATTCAATGGGGTGAACAAAACGATTGCATAAAAATGTGAGACAACTAAATCATTTTTTAATACAATCCCATAATTTCAGGCTGTTTTCCCTCATTGCCTGTCCAGTTCCATGTTACGCCTGCTCTCAGGCAGTAGAATGCATCTGTAGCTTCACCCACTGCATGTTGTTGTCTTCTGCATGCCTCTGCCCCTTAAGATGGCTTTTGTGCGCCACGCCCAAGCCACTGTAATGTCAGTGACGCCGTGCCATAGCAATAGACAGCGCTCCGGTGTGCCCAAACAATTGCAGGCCCCAATCTGTGCACTCAGTTAGCCCAGCATTACCACCAGCCAGACCAGCATCACCAAAAGTCAGGACAGCTAGCCTAGCATCACCGCCAGCCAGCCAACATCATCGCCAGCCAGTATCACCGCCAGCCAGCTTCACCAACAGTCACATCATCAGGCAGCCAGCCAGCATCACCACAAGCCAGCAAGCACCACCGCTAGCTTTCAGCCAGCCAGCCAGCATCACCATCAGCCATCCAGCATCACCGCTAGCCAACCAAGGAAACAACACTGCCAGGCCAGCCAGCACAGCATCACCACCATGCCAGCCAAGCACAGCACAGCACCCAAGCCAACATAGAAGCTAGGTGAAGAAACATTCTGCCCATTATTGAGAAAAGCTGCCATTGTATGATATTTCTATGTGGGAAAACACTTGCCACACTGTGAATTTCGCTATGTGTGATGCATTGCAGTACGGCAAGCCACGTTACACACCAGCCGCAACTCAACGCACCACTATGAACATAGTCTAGGTTACAATGCTGCTAAGTTCATGTACATTTGGCCCCACCTATAACCATACCCACTTGCTGCCACATGGCGCGCTGCATCTAAACTCTGACCTGGTGCCCAGAATCTCCTGGGACCCTAGCAATGCCTCTAACCACACTCCACCTACTACTAGCACTAACCAGCCCCTATTTATGCCTAACACTAACACTCCCCTATGTCTAAACCTAACCACCCTTCACCTACTTCTAACACTAACCCTTCTAACACTTACCATATACCTATCGCTAATGGGCACCCTCATAGTCTAATAGTGGCTATAACAGTAAACTTGGGCCCTGGAATTGCCCGACAAAATAGCTGAGCTGGGACCGCCCACTATAGAATTTGTGGCTATAAATAGCATATTTATAGCCGCAGGTTCTATAACAGGCAGTTCTATAATGGACAGTCCCAGCGCCCAAATTAACATGACCCCTTGTGAGAGCCCTGTATAATATTGTAATTGGTGTAATTTTGGTTTTACTACAGACAGGCCCCTACTTGTAACCTACAAATGATTGGAGCTACTTTCATACATACGTTGTCTTCATATACAAAATAAACAGTACTGTTTTTGCTATTACATATTTTTGTTACAGGTTGAAGTATAGCATAAACTGTTGTAAGTAGTTGAAAACAAATTAAAAGCACATTAAAAACAGCAACAAAAAATTGTTTATGCTACATGTCCAAAAGTAATCCATGTTTCACTTTGTATGGCTCATGGCTTGACTTACAGATGACTTTAATTTTCAATCTTGAGAAATAGGACCTGTTTGTAAATAGGGGACCGCCTGTAGCTCTTTTTTGTTACTACTAATTTTGTCACTACATTTCTAAATGTATGAGTAACATTATTACTAAATCATTATTTTTTGGAAGAAGGTCCATGATGAAAGAAAGGGTTGACACAGAAGAGTTAAGCCCCATGCACTTGTGTAATGCATGTCAACTGACATTGCAGGGCAAACACTGTACAAAAGTGTCACTAGCCTGAAGGCTAGCAACATGTTCCGCTGCAATGCTGGAAAGCCCGGAGCGACAAAGGATCAGGCTGGAGCAGGGTGAGTGGAGAAAACAAAGCCAGTGGGGTAGCAATAGGGGATGCAGAGGTTGCAACAGCACTGGGGCCTTTGGACCAGTGGGGCCCTACCTCAACCGTAGTATTAGCTCTTCAATGGTGCTATGCTGGTAAAGATCTTCTATATATCCTTTGAAAAGTAGTAATCATTAACAAACTGTTCCCCTCCTCTGCTTACTCCTCTAAGGGCCCGTTCTCACTGGAGCATTTAGCGGGCAATTCCCACTAATCGCTGGAGCACTAGCGCAATACTAACTAATGGCAGAGATCTCACTGCCACGTTTGCCGCCGATCGCGGGCGATTCATGGCTATTGCAAAATGCAGTGCCTGCAGCATATTTCTGTGATTCTAGAGCGATCACGATACAGTGCTTAAAAAGCACTAATCACAATCACTCAAAAATCGCGAGTGTACAGTGATTTTACAGCGTTAATCGTGGTGAAACCACCCACGCAAAACAATAGCGTTTTTAAGTGAGAATGAGCCCCAACACTGTGGCTGTCCTTAGAAGGTTTTGTTGCACCATATAAATTGTTATGCACACAATGGATGGGGTAGTGTAAAACTTGCACTCCGGTCCAAAGCTCCCTAGCTACACCACTGAACAAAGCTCTCACCGAGAGCCGAGCACCATTGGGGAGTAGGGAGCTGCTGTACATATGCTGGAATGTTGGCAGAGACAGGCGTTACTTAGGGCAGTTTCTAGGCTTAAATGCACCCAGGGCGAGAGTGTAAAAATTGCAATCTCCCCCCCCCCTCCCCGGATCTAGGTATAGGTGTCCACAGTATAGGTTAGCCAGGTCTAGTTGCACTCAGTATAGGTAGCCAGCTATAGATCCCCCCCAGTATAGGTAGCCAGGCATAGGTGCCCCAGTATAGGTAGCGGGCTATAGGCCCCCCCATTATAGGTAGCCAGGCATAGGTGCCCCAGTATAATTGCCTGTACTGGGGACACCTACCTATCTAACCTATACCGGGGGCACCTGCCTATCTAACCTATACTGGGGGCAACTATACTGGCTACCTATACTGGAGGCACCTACCTGGCTAACCTATACTGATATATCGCTCCTGTTGCCGGGCACACTCTGCGCATGAGCGTTATGCTGTCACGCACATGCGCAGAAAGTGCCTGGCAACAGGAGCGAGATCTAGGACACGCACTGCCGGGCCAGCGCAGGCGTACTACTCCGGGTCATAGCGACCCGGAAGTAGTACACGGCCCAGAGATGCTGAGATGTTCGCCGGCGAGCGGTTCGGGAACCGTTCACGACATCTCTACTTATCAGCTAGCCCAGTGTTTCACGTTGCCTTACAACAACAAACCTGAATACACCAGGCACTGGACCCACCCTAAATTACTGAATGAAAGGCAGCCCGGGGGGAGATTGCCCCCCTTCCCCCCTGGCCAGTCCGCACCTGAGTATAGGTTAGATAGGTAGGTGCCCCCAGCATAGGTTAGATTAGGTAGGTGCCCCCCAGTATAGGTTAGATTAGGTAGGTACCCCCCAGTATCAGGGCCGGTGCTACCATAGAGGCAAAGGAGGCAGCTGCCCCAGGGCCCCAGAGCTTGTAGGGGCCCCCAGTGGCTACAAGAGGAAAAAAAATTTCAAATCGGCCTTATAGTTTTTGAGAAAATCGATTTTAAAGTTTCAAAGGAAAAAAAATACACATTTAAAAACCTGCCGATTTTAATGGTTAATAGCAAATCCACCTTAAATGCTAGAAACCCTAAATGTGCAGGATATGTTAAGGAGAGCATTAGGAATAAGGGGTAAAAACAATTTTTCAAAAAGACATTATAGTTTTTGAGAAAATCTTTTAAAGTTTCGAAGGAAAAAAGTATACTTTTAAATGCGGTAAATGTCACTTTTAGTAGCAAACCTAACGGAAGTGTAATTTTACATGCATCAAACGAAAGCGCAATAAATTTCCTGACGGGGTTTCCAGGGGGTCTATACGCAGCCGCAGCGCTTTGGCCAGGGATCGCTATACAGCCGCAATATGGCTGTATGAAGATCCCTGGCATTTTTTCCTATTTTCCCAATTTTTTTTTATGTTTAGAGTGTAGGAATTTAAAAAAAAATAAAAATTATGTGGGGTCCCCCCTCCTGAAACTTTTTAACCCCTTGTCCCCCATGCAGGCTGGGATAGCCAGAATGTGGCGCTCCGACCTATTGGGACTTCACACCCTGACTATACCAGCTGCAAAAAAGGTCCCCTAATGCCGATTTTTGTTCCGGGGTATATGTTGGGGGGGCCCCCCAGGTTTATTTTGCCCTGGGGCCCCATTGTTGCTTAAACCGGCCCTGCCCAGTATAGGTTAGTAGGTGTCCCCAGTATGGGATGGGTGGATGGGTAGGTACCCCACCTCCCTCATAATGGTGGGGGGAGCCACAGCTGCGGGGAGGGCAGCCCGACCTCTCCCTGGGCCGCCCTCCCTCGCAGAGGCGTACAGGTATGGCTTGTGCCATGGGCACCATAGTAACATGGGCGCTATACCTGCCCCTGTGCTGCGCCCTCATGCCTGCACCTGTGCCTCCCTGTCACTCAGGCTTCAGATCAGCTTAATTTAATTATCTGGGGAACATGGCTACTTATGTATGTAGGGCGCACTTGGATTGGTGTTAGAAAAGAGGACAGAGAGAGAATAAGAAGAGATATTTCCAAAAAAGTAGCTTCAGCAACATCCAGAGCCAAAAGTCTAGGCAACCATAACACATGTACAGGAGAAAGGATGCTGTTTTTAGAAGGGAAGGTGGCTCTGGCCAATGAAAGGGGGCGCAATTTCAATGTTTGCCATGGGCGCTATATTACCCAGGTACGCCCCTGCTCCCTCGGACTGCAGAGTGAGAGCGCAGGGAAGCGCTGTATACAGTGCTTCCCTGCGCTCTCACTCGAGGGGGGAGCATGGAGGGAGGCCCGGGAAGAGGAAGGAGAGGTCGAACTCCGGCTCCCCCCTCTATGACAGCGCCCCCTCCCTCAACAATCAGGGAGGCCGCACAGCCCTAGAAACAGGCCTGGCGTTACTGCCCACGTTTTATCTAGCGAGTATACAGGTCTTAACCCTAATAAGATCTATGACATCTAATCTCTCCTCTGCATATCTCCCTCAGCAAAATAAGCCCACCCCACCATACATAATGTTCAATAACAGTATGTGTTATGCTGCAATTACAACAGTCTAGGAGAACGTTTCCAGCAACCAAATTCCTCGCTCTATTATGTCCGATTGTCCGTCGGCTGATTCTTCAGGAAAACTTTTCTTTTCCCAGCAGAGAGTAAACAAAGCTAGCCACGTGACAAAACCAGGCACTACACGGCCATCCAATCACTGAGTTCTTTCCTCACACAACGGGGCATTGCTCTGACTGCAGGATTGTATAAACGTACGTGATAGGCTAGACAGCGGGGGGGGCGGGGCCGAGTGCTGGGAAGTGTATGGTTCCTTATTACACTAAGCACAGTGCTTCCGGTACACACAGCAAGCAGTATGTTCGCAGAGGTCCGTCTACTTGTGACCGATTGTTCTGCAGAATGCCGAGCTCTGTATGGTGCTGTTCAGCATCACTAGTGACTGTATAGCGTACAGGGGTAGGTGACTGCACATTACTAAATAAAGACTGCTGTGACAGCTGAGACTGCATGTTGTTTATTGTTTACACAATCTAAACTGCGCTCAAAGAAGAGCTTGAATTCGGCTTTACGTAACTATCTTTTGCTAAATTAGCGGGGCGGAACCAAAGTGTAGCTCAGGCTTAATAACCTCATTATTAATATAGGTGTTAGGTAATTAATCATTCTTATTAATGCAGTACAAAGTGCTAGTTAAAATGCTAGTGATTACAGTTGCTGTAGTGCATAAAAGTCAGGTAGCGGTTTACATGAAATCTTATTTTGTACATTATGATTAACTGTTATGCACCTAGTAGGATATTGTTACACATGAGGAAATGGAGATGACAAAAATATCAACCTAATGGTACCCATACACAGTACAATTAAATTGTTCGATTTCCACCAAAATGATCAAATCGAATGAAAGTTGAAATCTTTTTTTTTTTTTTTTTACACGGTACAATAAAAACTTTAATTTTCCCATTTTTTTTCGACCAAAACAATCGGATGGAAGTTGAAAAAAAAATTTTGATCAAGAAAAATGAACGATTATTATTATTTAGTATTTATATAGCGCCAACATCTTACGCAGCGCTGTACAATATATATTGTCTTGTCACGAACTGTCCCTCAAAGGATCTCATAATCTAATCCCTACCAGAGTCCTATGTCTATGTATGTATCATATAGTGTATGTATTGTAGTCTAGGGCCAATTTTAGGGGGAAGCCAATTAACTTATCTGTATGTTTTTGGAACGTGGGAGGAAACCAGAGTGCCCGGAGGAAACCCACTCAGTTTTTTCTATAAAAATCCAATCACACATGTTGGAAAAATTGTTATATTCGGTCTAACTAAATTAAACGAAAAACTCTATCTGAAACCTAGCTGTTTGAGAAGGTGCTGTCCACCCAATCACGTTTCCCTATAAGGCTTCTTGCTGGGTCCCCTAAACTAGACTAGCGCCTTATTTTTAATATTAAGTAGGGATTTATGTCTGCAGTGAAATTATTTCATGGAATAGGTGCATTTAAAGTACCCTTGCATTGAAAAAAAATGTAATGAAGCCCTTGATGGGCTAGATAAACTTAGCCTCCTGAAAAAACAAATGGAGAGATAATCGAGAGCCCTTGATAGTGTAGTATGTTAGCACAATTAATGTGTTACGTAAATAACGTGAAAGGATACTCACAAAGGTGGGTTACCGCTAAGGCAACCACTGTAACATCAGGTGGGGAGATTAGACCCAACCCCACTCTGGTTAAAAGTCGCTCTCTCTAGACCAGAAACAATAGGGGAATAATAACCTCCACCAAGGGTGGCTTTGAGATATTAGGTTATAGCATGAACAGAGGTGCCAATGTAGGGTAAAATATTTGAGAACCGAAATCGCCGGCAAAACGTTCAAGCGCTAGCGCTTTTTAAAGCGCTAGTGCCATAATACCCTATAGCCCAGCGATTAACGCAAATCGTCAAACGCAAATTTGTATACTGCACCATTTTCAGGTGATTTCCCGGCGATCGCGTTTAGTGCTATAGAAGTGCTAAACGCGATCGCGAAAAAATTGGTGTGAATTGCGATTTTTTTTTTTTTTTTTTTTTTTTTTTTTGCGTTAATCGCCAAAAATTGCCAGAACAAACCGCTAGCAAAAGCGCTTTGCGAGTGTGAATGGGCCCTAAAAAGGTAGGTAGCTGTGGACTTGCCTTACCAAGCAAACTCATAATAGACTCCAGAAGTGCTTTACTGGCTCAGACTATATAGCATTTATTTGTTGTATTTATAAAACTCCAACATATTATGCAGTGCTGGACATTAGTTAAGGTTACAGACAATATTTAGGGGTTACATACAGCAATACGACAATACAGGAATACAAGAAAGACCAGATCATGCAGCACAGTATGGGTACAAGGTAATGCTTAGTCACTGGATGGGAGCATGGGGATGAGGCAAGTTGAGTTCACTCAAATGCATAGCAATGTGTGCACAGTGATGGAGGTACGTGGTAAGGTAGGACACACAAGGAGGAGGACCCTGCCCCAAGGCTTACAATCTAGAGGCGAAAGCTTACAATCGGGAGCATTTGCTGCTGTTATAGCTTGATAAAGTGGGTATAGACCTGTGAAACGTGTTGCATTTTAGAGATGCGAATAAAATATTTTTTTTCTGAGAACTGACTATTTTAAATCTGCTTGGGGAGGTAAGTCCACTGCTACCTCCCTTTATAAATGGTTCTTAAAGGCAACCTGAAGTGAAAGGTATATGGAGGCTGCCATATTTATTTCCTTTTCAGCAATACCAGTTGCCTGGCTATCCTGCTGATCATCTGCCTCTAAAGCCCAATCTACATGATACGATTCTTTGTGCAATTCAATTACGATTCTATTTACGATCCGATCAAATCCAACGTCCGGGATTCGATTCAATTCAATTTGCCATTGCAAAACAATGGCAAATTGAATTGAATCCTGATCGGACATGTCGGATTTAATCGGATCGTAAATAAAATCATAATCGTATCGTGAGGATGTGGCTTAATACTTTTAGCCCTAGACCCTGATCAAGCATATGCAAATCAGGTGTTTCTGACATTTTGGTCAGATTTGACAAGATTAGCTGCATGCTTGTTTCTGGTGTTATTCAGAAACTACTGCAGCCAAATAGATCAGCTGGACTGCCAGGCAACTAGTATTGTTTAAAAGGAAATAAATATGACAGCCTCCATATCCCTCTCACTTCAGTTGTCCTTGAAATATTTTACTCTACATTGGAGCCTCTGTTCAAACTATAACCTAGATAGCCTTTTGAAACTCCTGGCTGTCTTTGGGGCCCCTCTCTGTCCTTGTCCATCCAATATTTTCACAAGTCGCCCACAGTGGTGATGAGCGATTTTAGAACATACAATTTTTCTACAATTCTGTTTGTGACTCTGGAAGTCTGTGTAGTCATTGTCCCAGCATGCAGCACAATCAGACTCTAGTCTACTTTAGGGATCCCAGCAGGAAACCTCATAGGGTACAGTCCTCCAATCACAGTACCTTCTCACAGCACAAAGCATTGTTATTGGCCAAATATTGTAGGCGTAGTTTACTATAACCAGGGGCGTAGCAATAGGTATAGCAACCATAGCGTTGCTATAGGGCCCATGGCAGCGCTACGTCACAGGGGGCCTGCAGCTGAGAGGACTTTTTTTTTTTTTTTTTAAATTATGCCGGTCCGGGCCCCCCTCCTTTTATCAGCGGCGGGAGAGCGGCATATACAGCAGGCTCCGGCGGGTTAATCAGACGCTAGAGGTTCAGCTGCCTCTGGGCTACGCTGTCTCCTCTGTATTGCTGCTCGCACCGCTTCCTGGTTCATTGCGAGCAGCAATACAGAGGAGACACCGTAGCCCGGGAGGCAGCTGGACATCTAGCGTCTGATTACCCCGCCGGAGCCTGCTGTATATGCCGCTCTCCCGCAGCTGATAAAAGGAGGGGGGACCCCAGCTGAGGCAGGGGGGATAGGAGTCGGGCCCCTACCCCACTAAACTACTCAGCTACCTACCCTCCCACCCGGCTACCTAACTGCCCACCCGGCTACCTAACTGCGCACCCTCCCACCCTGCTACCTAACTGCCTAGACAAGACAAGACAAATAACATTTATATCGCATTTTTCTCCTGGCGGACTCAAAACGCCAGAGCTGCAGCCACTAGGACGCGCTCTATAGGCCGTAGCAGTGTTAGGAAGACTTGCCCAAGGTCTCCTACTTAATAGGTGCTGGCTTACTGAACAGGCAGAGCCGAGATTCGAACCCTGGTCTCCTGCATCAGAGGCAGAGCCCTTAACCATTACACCATCCTACCCTCCCACCCAGCTACCTAACTGCCCACCCTGCCACCCGGCTACCTAACTGCCCACCCTGCCACCCGGCTACCTAACTGCCCACCCAGCTACCTAACTGCCTACCCTGCCACCCAGCTACCTAACTTCCTACCCTGCCACCCAGCTACCTATCTGCCTACCCTGCCACCCAGCTATATGTATACAGGATCTTCTCAAAAAATTAGCATATTGTAATAAAGTTCATTATTTTCTGTAATGTACTGATAAACATTAGACTTTCATATATTTTAGATTCAAATACACACAACTGAAGTAGTTCAAGCCTTTTATTGTTTTAATATTGATGATTTTGGCATACAGCTCATGAAAACCCAAAATTCCTATCTCAAAAAATTAGCATATTTCATCCGACCAATAAAAGTAGAGTGTTTTTAAAACAAAAAAAGTCAACCTTCAAATAATTATGTTCAGTTATGCACACAATACTTGGTCGGGAATCCTTTTGCAGAAATGACTGCTTCAATGCGGCGTGGCATGGAGGCAATCAGCCTGTGGCACTGCTCAGGAGTTATGGAGGCCCAGGATGCTTCGATAGCGGCCTTAAGCTCATCCAGAGTGTTGGGTCTTGCGTCTCTCAACTTTCTCTTCACAATATCCCACAGATTCTCTATGGGGTTCAGGTCAGGAGAGTTGGCAGGCCAATTAAGCACAGTAATACCATGGTCAGTATTGTATTCTGGTTAAGCTTAGTTGTAACTTTTAAATGAGCATTGTGTCCTTAGAGGCAACGACACATGTTCGTTTTGGGCTTTTTAAATGAAACCTATGCCCTTCATCAGGCCGTAACACAAAATTCTGTATGGCTCAGTCAAAAGGTAGATAAACCAGAAAAACAGGTGAAACAGGCATCTGACCCACCAGATGCACAATATGGCTTTTCCAAGGCGTAATGTGAAAGGAACGCTGCTATGATGGAAGCCCCCCTGCCACCCAGCTACCTATCTGCCTACCCTGCCACCCAGCTACCGAGCTGCCCACCTGGCTACCTATCTGCCTACCCTGCCACCCAGCTACCTAACTGCCTACCCTGCTACCTAACTGCCTACCCTCCCACCCGTCTACCTAGCTGCCACCCAGCTACCTAGCTGCCTACCTGGCTACCTATCTGCCTACCCTGCCACCCAGCTACCTATCTGCCTACCATGCCACCCAGCTACCTAACTGCCCACCCGTCTACCTATCTGCCTACCCTCCCACCTGTCTACCTATCTGCCTACCCTCCCACCTGCCTACCCAGTGCAGTGCCTGCACCGCAAATAGTGTGCCAGCCTGCCCAACCACCCTCCCTCCACGTACTTAATGTTAGCCCACTATAGACCTGGCTACATATACTGCATTTTGTGGGGAAATCTGGCGACAATCTGATTGCATTTTGTGGGGAAATTTGGTGACAATCTGATTGCAATTTGTGGGGAAATCTGCCAACAATCTAGTTACATTTTGTGGGGACATCTGCCGACAATCTGGTTGCAATTTGTGTGGAAATCTGCCGACAATCTGGTTGCAATTTGTGAGGAAATCTGCCGACAATCTGGCTGCAATTTGTGGGGAAATCTGCCGCCAATCTGGTTGCATTTTTTTGGGAAATCTGCCGCCAATCTGGTTGCAAGTTGTGGGGAAATCTGCCGCCAATCTGGTTGCATTTTGTTGGGAAATCTGCTGACAATCTGGTTGCATATTGTAGGGAAATCTGCCGACAATCTGGTTGCAATTTGTGGGGAAATCTGCCGCCAATCTGGTTGCATTTTTTTGGGAAATCTGCCGCCAATCTGGTTGCATTTTTTTGGGAAATCTGCCGCCAATCTGGTTGCAATTTGTGGGGAAATCTGCCGCCAATCTGGTTGCATTTTGTTGGGAAATCTGCCGACAATCTGGTTGCATATTGTAGGGAAATCTGCCGACAATCTGGTTGCATATTGTAGGGAAATCTGCCGACAATCTGGTTGCATTTTGTGGGGAAATCTGCCGACAATCTGGTTGCATTTTGTGGGGAAATCTGCCGACAATCTGGTTGCATATTGTGTGGAAATCTGCCGCCAATCTGGTTGCAATTTGTGTGGAAATCTGCCACCAATCTGGTTGCATTTTGTTGGGAATTAAAAACAATGGTGCATGAGCCAGCCTGGGGCCCCGGGAACTCTCACTGCCCGGGGCCCCAGAACCAGCATCTAACACCATATGTGAGCGCAGCCAAAACCTTGGAGCTGCCACCTCCAAGGCCTGTCTCCTACTGCTCTAAAACTTACCAAACACACAATTGGAGAAACTCACTCCCAAACAGTTCTCTGCTGCTTAATAAAGCCTGCAGGCTGCTTATAAGCCAATGAGAAGTGCACACATATAATACACCTAGCTTGCAGTGATTAATCAAGCAGAAGCTGAGCAAGTCAGCCAGTCAGTTGGAGAGGGCTTCAGTTGCATATAGACAATGGCTATATGACCAGCAGGGGGCACCAGCGTGCAGGATATTCCCTCTCATCTGCCCCCCTCCTAACTAAACTGCATGGGATACTACAATAAAATTAAAAACAATGGTGCATGAGCCAGCCTGGGGCCCCGGGAACTCTCACTGCCTGGGGCCCCAGAACCAGCATCTAACACCATATGTGAGCGCAGCCAAAAGCATTTTGTTGGGAAATCTGCCAAAAATCTGGTTGCATTTTGTGGGGAAATCTGCCAACACAATCTGGTTGCATATTGTGTGGAAATCTGCCGACAATCTGGTTGCATTTTGTGGGGAAATCTGCCAACACTCTGGTTGCATATTGTGTGAAAATCTGCCGACAATCTGGTTGCATTTTGTGGGAAATCTGCCGACAATCTGGTTGCATGTTGTAGGGAAATCTGCCGACAATCTGGTTGCATGTTGTAGGGAAATCTGCCGACAATCTCGTTGCATGTTGTAGGGAAATCTGCCGACAATCGGGTTGCATTTTGTGGGGAAATCAGATTTCCCCACAAAATGTTTGGGTGGGAGGTCCGAGTTTCGTGGGGTTGGAAGGTCGTGGTTGGGGCATAATTTTTTTTTTGCTATGGGGCCCAGTCATTTCTAGCTAAACCCCTGACTATAACCTATTGGAAACCTAGCAGTTTAAAGGTTGTTGTCCACCTAATCATGTTAGTCGAATTTCCCTATGAAGTTTCCTGCTATTGACTAGCCACAACCCTTCCTTGGCATTATGCCCAGGCTTCAGCCTGCTATTAAATAAATGTTGGAGCTAGTATGGCTGAGGGGACCCAATGGGAAACCTCATAAGGAACAGTTTTACAATCACAGAACCTTCTACAACTTGAAGCTTTGTAACTGGCCAAATAATGTGATTGTAGTTACTACTGCAACCTTTCTTAAACCTAGTATGGTTGAGGCGACCCACTGGGAACCCTGATAGGGAAATTCTGCTAATGTGAATGATTGCTGTTTCAACAGTGCTACAATGATGATGTGTCCAGCAAACACAGCTCAAAAGACTCTAGACTACATGTAATTAGATGTGAAGTGAAAAATAATGCCAGGTTCTTCCAAATTTTTACTGACATGTTACTGCACTATTATCACTTTTTTACTTGGTCATACTTTAGTCTGCGATTTTACAGTAACTCATTGTGAATGGAAGCCATTGAATATTATGGGCAGATTGTGTAGGTAAACCCTCATACTACATAGAGGTGGTAAGATTGGTCAGTGATTGGCCAATCATAGTTGAAAGTGTGTACCAGGCTTAAAGAGACTTTGTAACTTAAAAAACACCCTCTGGAAGATACTTACCTCGGGAGGGGGAAGCCTCAGGGTCCCAATGATGCTTCCCCAACCTTTGAAAACAGCTGGAATCCAGCGCTGACTCCCCCAAATCTTCCCTTGACAAGCTAAGATTTATTTACCTGTCCAGGATCCTGTGCAGGTGCAGAAGCGTCTCTTTCTTCGGGTAAGGCGGCAATAGCCAAACCGGATCATATCCACTCCACTGCGGAGGCACAAAGGACTCGCGCCTGCGCAGTAGAGCGGATCTGATCGGGTTCAGCTATTTCCGCCTTAACCCGAACAGAAAGCCGCTAATGTGCCTGCGCAGGATCGCGGTAGGTAAATATTTAACTCGCCACACTTCGGGGGATCTGGGCAATTGAACGAAGGGGCGGAGAAGGACAAGGATCCAGAAGCTTCCCCCTCCCGAGGTAAGTATCCCCCAGAGGGTTTTTTTTTCCATTACAGGTCCTCTTTAATGCCTGGAACACATTCAATTTTGATTGACCAATAATTGGTCCATTTTACCACCTTTGTGTAGTATGAGAGCTTACCTAACCTATCTTTAAAGCCTGCTACACACTTTCAATTATGATTTGCCAATCACTGACCTAATTTTCCACCTTCATGTAGTAGAAGGGTTTACTTCATAATCTACTCATATTCAGTATTCTTTTCTCTCCACAGAGGACCATTTATTTTTAATACATTTGCAAAAATCTCAGGTAAACTTTTTCTCACATCATCATGGGATGTTGTGTGTAGAATTCTGAGGAAAAAATGAATTGAATTCATTATGGAATAAGGATGTAACATAACAAAATGTGGAAAAAGTGATGCGCTGTGAATACTTTCTGGCTGCGCTGTAGACTTACGTAGTTCCCCTGTATTTACTCTGGCAGAGACAAGTGTCAGGGCCCGTTTACACTATCATTAATCTGCATGCGTTTTCTGCACGCGCAAGGCAGTGTGCGATTCGCATACAATGTAATTAGTAGGAAATTCGCATGTGTTTTTGCTATGCGAATTTTCCATGCAAAATTGCGTACGTTTTTGCCTAAAATCAATGTAAAAGCACACAGGGCTGTGGAGTCGTGGAGTCGGAGTCGTGGAGTCGGGCAATTTTGGGTGCCTGGAGTCGGAGTCGGGAAAAAATGCTCCGACTCCTAATGAATTTGTAACTGTAATTAAAATAGAAAATATGATAAAATGTTCTATTTCTCAGATAATAGTCATTAAAAATAATGTATATATACAGTTATAGCTGTGCTTAGTCCACAAAAATGAAATAAACCAATCAAAATTACTTACTTGTGCTGCTTCAATAAAGCAGTCCCATATTTTTAAGGTCCGATATACAGATCTGATTGTGACTGTATATATGATGTGTACACAGGAATCTCTTATATATACTAAATAACATCTATGCTGTAAGAATAAAGCCTGATGTGTAGCTGTGTCACTAGAGATGGTCACTGAGATGGAAATAATTCTGCATTGATGCTGGTTTATGCAAATGTATGCACTCCCTTTGCTGATGAAATCAAATAATTTGATATGTTGTTAAAATTTGGTTTGGTGACTACAAATTAAAGGGTACCTGATACGGATGAAAAGTAAAGTTTTATACATACCTGGGGCTTCCTCCAGCCCCCTTCAGGCTAATCAGTGCCTCGCTGTCCTCCACCACCTGGATCTTCTGCTATGAGTCCTGGTAATTCAGCCAGTCAGCGCTGTCCGGCCGCATGCCGCTCCCACAGCAAGGGACATTCTGCACCTGCGCAATAGTGCTGCACAGGTGTAGTATGCTCCTGGCGGCGGAGTGTGTGCATGCGCACTACGCCCGACTGGCTCAAGTACCTGGACTCATAGCAGAAGATCCAGGTGGTGGAGGAGGACAACGAGGGACTGATTATCCTGAAGGCGGCTGGAGGAAGCCCCAGGTCTGTATAAAAATTTAATTTCATCTGTCTCAGGTTTACTTTTACACAGTAGTATTATACTCTACATATGCACTCCCCACAGAGCTGCAGGGAATCCACTGAGAATGCTGTGCACATTGAACACAGAGGTGTTGTCTGTCACCCATAAACCTTGTTCAGATTGTGCATGAAGAATGTGTAATAGAGGAAGTATCTCCTCATTCCCCTGCAGAGTACCTGCACATCATTCTTACATGTACCCACACTTACATTGCCTAGGGCCTGATAGATGTTCTTTGTTCCGGTTTGTACCTTTTTACAAGTACTCTTACCAAGGACTAGTTTTAGTCTAAAGGGAATAAATATAGTAGTCTACATATCCTTCTCACTTCAGTTGTCTTGTAAAATTCCTAAGCGTTGGCAGTTAAGAGACGTATTTCATGTTACATACTTTTAATCAACAAAATTGTAATATGCAAATTAGAGGAGTCGGAGTCGAGGAGTCGGAGTCGGTGGAATCCTAAACTGAGGAGTCGGAGTCGGAGTCGGTGGATTTTTGGACCGACTCCACAGCCCTGAAAGCACACAGGCGAGACCATATGTGAATTTGCGGTAAAATTTGCATCCTCATGTGAATTCGTTTTCCGCAACAAATTTGCGCCACGCAAGTGGAAACTGGCCCTCAGATCAGAAAGAGAGTGGACTCTCCGTAATAGTGACATAACAATTATTTAGGGCTCACTCACACTTGAGCGGGATTCGTGCGATTCCCGCTCACCGCATACCGCCAGCGGTTTTTAAAAACCGCCAGCCATTTAATCATATGGCAGTGTTCTCACTGCCGCGATCACGGGGTTTTGCGGTTAGCGTTAACCACAAACACGTTGCATGCAGCATTTTCACGGCGATTAGCGTGTATAGAACCGCTAATCGCAATCGCTCCCAAAACGCTACAGTGTCCAGTGATTTTTCCGCGTTAATCGCGGAAAAATCACTCCTGCGAAATGCTAGCGGTAATCGCTAGCGTTTTGCGATTTTAGATGTGAACGGAGACTTATGGTGGGTTTAGAAGAAGACTTTTAGGGTCTGGCTGCTAGATCTGTATATTTCTGTTTTTTTCTCTCAGACTAAAGCCTGGTACACACATCCAGTGCTGATTGGCCAATTTATCGCTTCAATATAGTATAAGAGTTTACCTACACAATCTGTTCATAGTACTCAAAATGTATTGGCCATCATACTGCATGAAAGTGGTAAATTGGCTTTACAGCCTGCTACAAACTTTCAATAATGATTGGCCAATCACTGACCAATTTTTTTCACCTCCATGTAGTATGAGGGTTTACCTACACAATCTGCTCATAGTATTCAATATCTGTTGACCCTCATACTACATGAAGGGAGTAAAATTGGTCAGTGATTGGCCAATCATAATTGAGGCTGCTTTTATGCTTGTGTGGTTCGGTGATCCCATGGCAGGGGATCTTCACCGCAGCACATGAATCAGTAGTTCATATGACCCTGCGACAGAGTGTGTTGACAGGGTCATTATACATAGGCCCACCCCCATTCAGTGTCGTACTCCCTGCTAGACAGGAAGTAGGTCACCGGGATTCCCACCAATCCGCACATGTGCACCATGTCACATTGTGATTCAACATTTACACTAATTGCGTCGCCATAGACTTGCATTATAGCATAACAGCACGGATCATGTAGTAACCCACAGATGACTTTGCAACAGGATTGCGGTGAGTTGACTAAGTCTGCCACACCGGGTCGCAAAAAGTCTCCATAGACTTTCATTGACTTAGCGGCCTCTTGCGGTAAAATTATTTTCCGCAACACCATAGTGTAAAACAGCCCTGAAAGTATGTGCCAAGCTATATCAAGTGGGACTGATAGACATAGGTCCAAAGCCTGTCATTGACCAATGTTTCTACCTCCATGTAGAATGAGGGTCAACAGATTTTGAATACTTAGGGCTGGTGCACACCGAGCGACTTTTTCAGCGTTTCTGCAGCTGCTTGCGGCTGCGGATACGCTTGGTCAATGTATCTCAATGGGGTGGGTCACACCAGAGCGGGAGGCGTTTTGCATAAACGCATACTCCGGGGGTGAGGCATTTTTTGGATTCTGGACGCGTTTCTGCCTCAATGTTAAGTATAGGAAAAACGCAAACCGCTCTGAAAAACGACAGTTCAGAGCGGTTTGCCAGGCGTTTTTGTTACAGAAGCTGTTCAATAACAGCTTTACTGTAACAATATCTGAAATCTACTACACCAAAAACGCTTCACAAAATCGCAAAATGCTAGCTGAAATGCTACAGAAAAATAACAAAAAGCGTTTCAAAATCTGCTAGCATTTTGCAGATCTGCTAGCAGGTTTTGGTGTGCACCAGGCCTATGAGCAGATTGTGTAAGTAAACTCTCATACTATATGAAGGTAGTAAAATTGGTCAGTGATTAGCCAATCAAAATTGAAGGTGTGTACCCCGATTAAGGCATGGGGGATGTGGAAGCAGGACATTGGGGTAGTATATTAACCACTTAAACCCCCGCGGTACGAATTTCTCCGTCCCTTTTTTCCCCCCTAAAAAACCAGGGACGGAGAAATCCGTATCTTCCGCGCTACCGCCGCTGTCCGCGCTCCCGCCGCTTGTGCGCTCGTGCACGCCGCCGCCTGCTCGCACGGAGATCAATGAACGGGAAAATCCATTCCCGTTCGTTGATCTAAGCCCCCGCAATGATCGCGCTGCTTCTATTAGAAACAGCGCGATCATTGTGATTCTCCAGCCTCCTACTGCTTCCTGTAAGCGTCCGGAAGGACGCTTACAGGTCGCATGTAAACAAACACACTGTGGCCATCTTGTGGCCAAATAGTAAACTACACCCTAAAAGCATTTTACATAAACAAACATTACATTTACACAATAAATTAACTCATTACCTCCCACACTCCCCAATTTTTTTATTTTTTTTTTGTAATTAAAAAAAAAAAAATACAATAAAAAAAAACATAAATAGTTACCTTAGGGACTGAACTTTTTAAATATTTATGTCAAGAGGGTATAACACTGTTACTTTATAAACTGCGGGCTTGTAATTAGGGATGGATGCAAAACTGAAAAAAATGCACCTTTATTTCCAAATAAAATATTGTCGCCAAACATTGTGATAGGGACATAATTTAAATGGTTTTATAACCGGGACAAATGGTTAAATACATTTCATGGGTTTTAATTACAGTATCATGCTTTATTTAAAAACGATAATGGCCGAAAACTGAAAAGTAATAATTTTTTCCCACATTTTTTCCTATTTTCCCATTAAAACACATTTAGAATAAAATAATTCTTGGCATAATGTCCCACCTAAAGAAAGCCTAATTGGTGGCGAAAAAAACAAGATATAGTTCATTTCATTGGGATAAGTAATAATAAAGTTATAGACGAATTAATGGAAGGAGCGCTGAAAGGTAAAAATTGCTCTGGTGTTCAAGGGGTAAAACCCCTCAGTGGTGAAGTGGTTAAACTTTGTTTAAAAAAAAACAAAACAAAAAAAACAACATAAAAAAAAAAAACAACAATCCACACCTGAATTGCTGCAAAATCACTTTTGAAAAGCGATTTTGCAGTGCTCATATCTTTTACATTGGATCAAAAACGCTCTCAAAATGCTGCAGGACCCGGGATTGCGATTTGTCCTAATCGTAATTGCTATAGTGGGCTCCACTCCATACACTTTAATTGGCAAAGCACTTTTTGGAATTACCAGTGATCCAAAAACACTGCCAAAAGTGGGTCCCAGGCCTAAACTGAGAGGGATATGGAGGTTGCTTTATGTATTGACTTTTAAACAATACCCTTTGCCTGGCTATCCGGTTGATTATCTGCCTCTAATACTTTTAGTCATAGAGTCTGAAGAAGCATGCAAATCAGATGTTTCTGACTGAAGTCTAGAAACTGCACTGCCGGCCAATCATGCAATCGGTTTTCATAGGCTTTTGCCTATGAGAGCCGATCGCTCTCTTGTCCCCCAGGGGGACAGCGCTGCTGCTGATCGCAGCGCTGTGTTGTGTAAATAGACGGCGATCACGCCGTCTAACAGTCTCCCGAGCGGCTATTGCCGACAGGGCGGAGTTCTGCCCCCGAGAAGGAGATGCGCGCGCAGCGTGCGTGCGATCTCCTTCAGTAGCCAACTCCAGGACCTGACGCCAATTGGCAGTAGGCGGTCCTGGGGCTGCCGCCTCGGCTACGCCCATTGACGTGGAGCGGACTTAGAGTAGGTAAAGGACTTATGATGCGAATACTGAAAAAAAAAGTTATGTACCTCTTTCAAAGAGCATTCCTCCTGGGAGACCATCTGTGCCCTCCCTTTCACTTTCCGGCGCTTTATTACCTGTCTCCAGGCTCTGGAGCAGACCCTGACCCTCCCCAGGGTCGCCTTATCTGATGTACATCAGGATTGCCGCTTTGACTGTCATGTGAGCCCACCCACATGACGCGTACGAGACTGCCAGGAGAGAGGACGCAGGGTGGACAGAGCTCAAGACCTGCGCAGCCGCACTAGCGGCTATACGAACTGCACAGGAATACATTTAAAGTGGCAATCCTGATGTACATCAGATAAGCCGACCCTGGGGTTGATCGGGGTCTGCTCCAGAGCCTGGAGACAGGCAATAAAGCTCAGGAAAGTGAAAGGGAGGGCACAGATGGTCTCCCAGGAGGAATGCTCTTTGAAAGAGGTACATAACTTTTTTTTCAGTATTTGCATCGTAAGTCCTTTACCTACTCTAAGACCGCTCCACGCCAACGGGCGTGGCCGAGACGGCAGCCCCAGGACCGCCTACCGCCAATTGGCGTCAGGTCCTGGAGCTGGCTACTGAAGGAGATCGCGCGCAGGCTGCACGTGCATCTCCTTCTCGGGGTGGAGCTCCGCCCTGTCTTCAGTCTCCGTGCGGCTATTAACGCTCGGGAGACTCTTAGACGGCGTCATCGCCGTCTATTTACACAGTACAGCGCTGCGATCAGCAGCAGCAGCGCTGTACTGGAGACAGCCGTGTGACACAGCTGTCACCCTGGGGGACAAGAGAGCGATCGGCTCTCATAGGCAGAAGCCTATGACAGCCAATCGTGTGATTGGCCGGCTGGGGGGAGGGTGGGGATTGTAGTAAAAAAAGAAAAAAAATATTACAAAAATATGTACATAAATATTTTAAAAAAATAAACACAAGGGGGGCGATCAGACCCCACCAACGGAGAGCTCTGTTGCTGGGGGGAAGAGGGGGGGGGGTCACTCGTGTGCTGTGTTGTGTGGCCCTGCAGCTTTGCCTTAAAGCTGAAGTAGCCAATTATGAAAAAAAGAGCCTGGTCTTTAGGGAGTTTACCACTGTGGTCCTCAAGTGGTTAAGCAGCATCTGCAGTAGGGTGAGGTGTATTTCCCTTCTCAGCCTCATGCACTGGCTGGATAGTGTGATGGTTAAGGGCTCCACCTCTGATACAGGAGACCTGGGTTCGAATCTTGGCTCTGCCTGTTCAGTAAGCTAGCACCTATTCAGTAAGGAGTTCTTTGGGCGAGACTCCCTAACACTGCTGCTGCCTACTGAGTGCGCTCTAGTGGCTGCCTCACAAGCGCTTTGAGTCCGACAGGAGAAAAGCGCTATACAAAAAAAGGAATTAAAAGGAATTATGTCACACTGAACTGCCTTCAGCCAATCAGTGGGGAACAGGAATGTGGAAGGGGAGATAACAAGCTTCCCTCTTCCCGGAAATGTACCAGAATAGAGCCAGACTGACTGAGATAAGATTCATTACAGCAGACACATTTATGATTATATTGGAATGCTTGCAATGCAGACTGCATGTAGACTACATAATAAACACAGAGTAGTGGGTAAATGGAATTTAAATTTTATGGCTGACAATCCCACTTTAGGAGGTGTGTCGACTGCAGTACAACATTACTTTTGGCATAGGCATAAAGTGTGGACACAGTAGTGAGGTCTGAAGTGGAGATATTTAGAGAATCAATGATTGGTCATGTCAGTAGAACTCTACTGCAAGGGCTGTTGCTCATAGCTTGCAGGGCCTGCCTTTAGAAAAGAGAGGTGAGGAGATATAAAGTTGCGTACACACACCCACCCACACCGGAAAGCTCCCACTTGTCGCTGAGCCATCTACTTCTTTCCATTGCAGGTGTCTCTTCTCATATGCCTCTTTGGTGGTAGTAAGGTTCCATCAGCTTACATCTTTCAAAATGCCACTGTGTCCTGCCCTTTCTGGTAGTCCCCATATGCAATTACGGTAACGTTCTCTACTAGGTGACATTTTCACACCTTGTAAGTAAAATGTCTTGTAAGCCACTAGCAAGCAAGAAAATACTCAGAATAATTTTGACAATACTTTTTTTACTTACTTTTGGTATTTTTTTTCAATTAAAGATTCAAGATGATCTAGGAGAAAAGTAAATTGCATATGGGCCTAGGAACGCAAGGGGAGTGGCTTAGTTTGAGAACGCTGCAATCTACTTCCCTTACCCAATAGTTCTAGTGACCAAAAGCTGTGGTAAGGATGTCCCTGAAGATTCAGCTTACACTTGATGAACATCACACAGTGGCGGTGGGGGGTGGAGGAGGTAAAGAAAAAAAATTACTGGGAATCTCGTGGGGACATAAATAGCCAAACTTTCACTCTAAAGGATATTTTTTATCTTCAAATAGAATTAATTTAACTACAAAGTAATACTTAGTTCCCTGCTCAACCATTAGTTTATAGAGGAAAAACAGTGTCAAACCATACATAAGTAAAAGGACATGATGGGTTCATATTAAAGAACACTGACACACAATGAGCTAAACCCTGGTGGCAGATAGGGAATAGAAACTGTTTTTAATTACCTGATCTGGAGCCCCATAATCAAAAATAATGTTTACCACATGTCACTGCTAAACTATGAAATTGTCCATTTAGTACAGGGACTGAAGGCTGAAGAGGAACTCCAGTGAAAATAATGTAATAAAAAAGTGCTTCATTTTTACAATAATTATGTATAAAGGATTTAGTCAGTGTTTGCCCATTGTAAAATCTTTTAAATCCCTGATTTACATTCTGACATTCATTACATGGTGACATTTCTACTGTTGGCAGGTGATGTAGCTGCTGCTTGCTTTTTTATTTGGCACAGAACATTTATATTGTGCTTTTCTCTTGGTGGACTCAAAACGCCAGAGCTGCAGCCACTAGGGCACACTCTACAGGCAGCAGCAATGTTAGGGAGTCTTTTCCAAGGGCTCTTCACTGAATAAGTGCAGGCTTACTGAACAGTAAAAGCCGAGATTTGAACTGGTCTCCTGTGTCACAGGCAGAGCCCTTAAAGGGATACTTAAAGAGGAACTTCAGCCTAAACAAACATACTGTCATTAAAGGGAAGGTTCAGGGAGGGTGGGTAAAAAATAAAAATCAATTTCCACTTACCTGGGGCTTCCTCCAGCCCGTGGCAGGCAGGAGGTGCCCTCGCCGCCGCTCCGCAGGCTCCCGGTGGTCTCCGGTGGCCGACCCGACCTGGCCAGGCCGGCTGCCAGGTCGGGCTCTTCTGCGCTCCAAGTCCTGGCACTTCTGCGTCCCATGCCGGCGCTCTGACGTCATCGGACGTCCTCCGGGCTCTACTGCACAGGCGCAGAACTACTGCACATGCGCAGTAGAGCCCGGAGGACGTCCGATGACGTCAGCGCGCCGGCGTGGGACGCAGAAGTTCCGGGCCTTGGAGCGCAGAAGAGCCCGACCTGGCAGCCGGCCTGGCCAGGTCGGGTCGGCCACCGGAGACCACCGGGAGCCTGCGGAGCGGCGGCGAGGGCACCTCCTGCCTGCCACGGGCTGGAGGAAGCCCCAGGTAAGTGGAAATTGATTTTTATTTTTTACCCACCCTCCCCGAACCTTCCCTTTAAAGAGACACTGAAGCGAAAAAAAATATATGATATAGTGAATTGGTTGTGTACTATGAATAATTACTAGAAGATTAGCAGCAAAGAAAATATTCTCATACTTTTATTTTCAGGTATATAGTGTTTTTTTCTAACATGGCATCATTCTATAATATGTGCAGATTACACAACACTCAGCATTCAAAATGAGTCTTTCAGGGCAGTCTGTGAAGTAATGACCTCTCCTCTAGCAGAGAAAAAGTAAACAGTTCACTTACAGTTGAGATAATAAAAGTCAGATAACAGCCCTCTCCAGACTAAAGGCCCATACACACGTCGGATTTTCGCGAACGACGGGTCGTTTGAACGTCCTGTCGTTCCGTCGTTCGCCCGCTAAATCGGGCGTGTGTACAGGCTGTCGTTCGCTTGATAAGGGTGAGTCCGACGTGTGTATGGGCCTTTAGAGAGTTAATGGCTTGTTTGCATAGAGATAACAACTGGAGTTTCTTAACTCTTCCTGTACTGGAAACAATTAGACTGATGTATCTGATCTTAATGTTTTATTTCTTAGCTGTACTACACATACAAATCATAATATAATTTTTTTTCGCTTCAGTGTCTCTTTAAGTTACATTAGTTATGTTAATTAAAATAGATAGGTAAAATTAACCTCTTACCCACCCTGTTTTAAAAGAACAGGCAAAGGTTTGTGATTTTATAAGGGCAGCCATCTTTTTCTTTGAAAGAAGGTGACAGGGAGCATGAGACACAGTTCCAACTGTCCTGTGTCCTGATTATCTCTCCCAGTTGCTAGGCAATGTGAATAACAACATAGGAAATCCCATCATGCTTTGCACAGCATCCGGGGAAAAAAAACCCAGACAGTTTTCTTTGATGGGGCGGAGCTGAGCTAAAAATGAGACTTCTATAAGAAAAACAAAGTTCTGATGCTGTAAAACTGTTATAGAAACACCAAGCCTTTTCAGTTCTGCTGAGTAGATTTTTAGTCTGGAGGTTCACTTTAAAGAGACTCTGTAACATTAAAAAGATCCCCTGGGGGGTACTCACCTCGGGTGGGGGAAGCCTCCGGATCCTAATGAGGCTTCCCACGCCGTCCTCTGTCCCACGGGGGTCTCGCCGCAGCCCTCCGAACAGCCGGCGACTGTGCCGACTGTCAGTTCAATATTTACCTTTGCTGGCTCCAGCGGGGGCGCTGTGGCGACTTTCTGCACGGAAATAGACGGAAATACCCGATCTCCGTCGGGTCCGCTCTACTGCGCAGGCGCCGGAAACTTGCGCCTGCGCAGTAGAGCAGACCCGACGGTGATCGGGTATTTCCGCCTACTTCGGCGCCGAGAGGCATCAGAGCGCCTGCGCAGGAGCCAGGAAGGTAAATATTGCGTCACGGCTGTACGGAGGGCTACAGCGAGACCCCCGAGGGACGCAGAACGGCGTGGGAAGCCTCATTAGGATCCTGAGGCTTCCCCCACCCGAGGTGAGTACCCCCCAGGGGCCGTTTTGTCGTTACAGTTCCTCTTTAAGTGAACTAAAAAAAGGAAGTTTTACTTATCTGGAGCTTCTACCAGCCCCGTGCAGTTTCCCTGTGCTTGCGCCAGTACTCAACAATGCGGTCCCCCGCCGCAGCTCAGTTTCGCTTCCAGTGACTGAGCCTGTCACCGCACGTGTCCTCATTCACGCTCCCGTTGCCAGGAGCATCCTGCACAGTAGAGATTTTTCCGTAATGTACCTATACAGAATGCTCCCGTCGACAGGAGCGCAAACAAGGATGCACACGGCCAGGGCCGCGCAGGTGCAGTCGCTGGTGACGGCGGGGGACTGGGGGATCATTGAGTACCAGAGCGGGTACATGGCAACTGCAGGGGGCCAGTAGTAGCCCCAGGTAAGTAAAACTGCCTTTTTTTTGGGGGTTCATTTAAGTATCCCATTAACTAGTACACTATCAAGCAATTTCCAGCTTTTGACTGTTGCTTTGTATAGTTGAATACAGCCATGGAGAGATTCAGTCAACTTCATACCTGCTAGCAGCAAACTCATGTTTCCAGGCAACAACTAAATGTTAACATATGTTAACTAAGGCTGGTTTCACATTCGCAACCAGCGATTTCTTTGCGGTGCAATTAGATCATCGCATCGCACCGCAAAAAAACAAGCTTCATAGATACCTGCATAATAAGTGTTAATATATTTCTTTGCAGCAAAACACAGCATAAGTGAGGCTCTCTAATGCTCACTTCCGGTGGCGGAAATATGTATTGCAAGCATTTTTTCTGTCGCAAAACCAGATTAAATTGGCATCCATACAACACTACCATCAAACCGTTAAAATATTTGTGGCACCATTGACTTATATGACTTCTGGTCAATGTGCGTCATCACAGATGCTGTCACATAACGCTGTGTTGACCCAGCGTCAGATCAGATGCTTTTGGCGCATTGCATCCCATCCCATATTAAATGACACATAGACTTTCATTGCTTTAGCGTCACCCTGCGTTAAAAATGGGTAATGCAATGCAATGAAAATGTGCCAGTGTGAAAAGGGCCTAAAGCTATGCTAATCCAAAATCTGTTATTTTACATCTGCTTAACCAGAAATGTACTAATAAAAACAAATATTGCCACTGAGGGCTGCAGTAGAATGATTTTTGTCAAATCAGATTTTGTAATTGTGTTGTGTTCTAATCTAACAGGGAGAGAAGACTTTGAAGAATGGCTGGTCGTAGAAAAAGGGCTCCACCAGTAAAGCTGGATGATGGGGCAAAGAAACTATTATGCTGGAATATGCATGAAGATAGAAGGAATGACCCAACTATACCAGATGATGAAGGTGATCTCGAAGCTGGCACATCATTCTCATTAGTAAACGAGGAAGCTGAAAGTCAGTTTTCCATTTTGGGATCCCAGCAATTTACTTTAGAACCACAAACAGAGAAAACTAAAGATACAGATGACCCAACGCTTGAAGAGGATCATGGTGACCTAGGAGCTAGCACATCATACTCATTTGTAAACAAGGAACCTGAAACTCTGTTTACCATTTTGAGATCCAAGCAGTTTAACTCAGAATCATTAACTGAGAAAAATAAAGAACCACATAAAATTTCTGTTGACTTTACTATTTTTATTTCACGTGTTCCAGTAGATGATGTGTGGAATGCGCTGATAGGTATATTTAGTGTTCACTTTACACCTGAGGAACATCCAGAAACATTTTTACACGGCTGTTATTTCACTTTGACTAGACCTTCTCCAGGATCAACTCAACTGTTGCTTTGTGTCCATAACAGAGAGAAAGAGAATGATGTCTGGACAATACATGAATGTGGCAGTGGTTGTTCTGAGAGGCTCAGTGTTGTAGCCTCAATTGGTGACCAGTTACTAGAAGATTTAATGTGGATGCAAAAAAAGAAGCTTGTTGCTCTTTGTCACAGACAAACGTTATACAACAAAATGGAGGTAATCTCATTTTCTGCTTTAAAAACAAAACACAGGTTGTGCTTTATTTTTCATAAGAAGACATCTGTAGTTAACCAGGGTTGCTCGTCACGACCTCGTGATCACGAGTCTTTTTTGCAATCACAAGGTCATAATCGGCATTTGTGATTGGCTCTCGATCACGAATGCACTTGTGATGGCACTCGTTACCCGACTCGTGATCACGAGTTACCCGTGATCACTTGTCGTGATTTGTGATTAAAACCCGCCGACTTCAATGTTTAATAGAAAAGCCCCCTTACATGCTAGAAACACTAAATGTTAAAGAGGAACTGTAACGTGAAAACGTCCCCTGGGGGGTACTCACCTCGGGTGGGGGAAGCCTCAGGATCCTAATGAGGCTTCTCACGCCGTCCACCGTCCCTCGGGGGTCTCGCTGCAGCCCTCCGTACAGCGGTGACGTCATTATTTACCTTCCCGGCTCCAGCGCAGGCGCTCTGACGGCTGTCGGCTCCGAAGTAGGCGGAAATACCCGATCGCCGTCGGGTCCGCTCTACTGCGCAGGCGCAAATCTCCGGTGCCTGCGCAGTAGAGCGGACCCGCCTGAGATCGGGTATTTCCGTCTACTTCGGAGCCGACAGCAGCCACAGCGCCCCCGCTGGAGCCTGCAAAGGTAAATATTGAAGTCACAGTCGGGTCTGTCGCCGGCTGTTCGGAGAGCTGCAGCGAGACCCCCGTGGGACAGAGGACGGCGTGGGAAGCCTCATTAGGATCCCGAGGCTTCCCCCACCCGAGGTGAGTACCCCCCAGGGGCATTTTTTAATGTTACAGGGTCTCTTTAAAGTTTCAAAGGAAAAAAGTATACATTTAAATGTGGTAAATGACAGTTAATATATTTACCGCATTTAAATGTATAATTGTTTCCTTTGAAACTTTAAAAATTGATTTTCTCAAAAACTATGAGGTCTTTTTGAAAAAAAATATTTCTTCTTGTTGCCACTTAACATATCTGGCAAATTTGGTGTTTCTAGCATGTAAGGGGGCTTTGCTATTATCAACTAAAGTCGGCGTATTTTGGCAGGTTTTTAATCACAAATATTTTTTTCCTTTTAAACTTTAAAATCAAGTTTTTCCAAAACTATAAGGTTTTTTTGAAAAAAATGTTTTCCTCTTGCTCCAACTGTTCTTAACATACCTGGCAAATTTTGTGTTTCTAGCATGTAAGGGGGCTTTGATGTTAACCATTAACCTCCTGGGCGATAATCCCGAGCTGAGCTCGGGGTACGCCGCTCAGGAGGATTTCTCAGGCCCTGGTGGGCCGATTTGCATAATTTTTTTTTTGTTACACGCAGCTAGCACTTTGCTAGCTGCGTGTAACTTCCAATCGCCGCCGATCCTTCACTAACCGCCGTGCCGCGCAGCCACCCCCCCCCCCCAGACCCCTTGCGCAGCCTGACCAATCAGTGCCAGGCAGCGCTGAGGGGTGGATCGGGACTCCCTCTGACGTCACGACATCGGTGACGTCATCGCAAGCATCGCCATGGCGACGGGGGAAGCCTAGCAGGAGATCCCGTTCTGAACTGAATCTCCTGCTTGCGCTGATCGCCGGAGGCGATCGGAGGGGGTGGGGGGGATGCCGCTGCACTATCGGCTATCATGTAGCTAGCGCTAGGCTAGCTACATGATTTAAAAAAAATAAAATAAAAAAAAAGTGCTGCGCCCCCTCCTGGGCGATGTAATTGTATCGCCCAGAGGGTTAAACTCGAATTCGTGATTGGGGGTAACCGAGCATCACTAGTTATTACAGCAAGCAATGATACTTTTTTGTGTCGGTGGCAGTAGCATTGACCTTCATAGAGTACCTGCGTGAGACAATGGCTACCTATCCCATAACGCTTTTCAAGTTTTACAGTGGTTTTAAAAAGTATTCAGCCCCCTTTGAAGTTTTCCACATTTTGTCATATTACTGCCACAAACATGAATCAATGTTATTGGAATGGGCCACTGACTGGACCATTCTAACACATGGATATGTTTTGTTTTAAACCATTCCATTGTTGCCCTGGCTTTATGTTTAGGGCGGTTGTCCTGCTGGCAGGGGAACCTCCGCCCCAGTCTCAAGTTTTTTGCAGACTCCAAGAGGTTTTCTTCCAAGATTGCCCTGTATTTGGCTCCATCCATCTTCCCATCAACTCTGACCAGCTTCCCTGTCCCTGCTGAAGAGAAGCACCCCCAGAGCATGATGGTGCCACCACCATATTTGACAGTGGGGATGGTGTGTTCAGAGTGATGTGCAGTGTTAGTTTTCTGCCACACATAGCGTTTTGCATTTTGGTCAAAAAGTTCCATGTTGGTCTCATCTGACCAGAGCACCTTCTTCCACATGTTTGCTGTGTCCCCCACATGGCTTGTGGCAAACTGCAAACGGGACTTCTTATGTTTTTCTGTTAACAATGGCTTTCTTCTTGCCACTCTTCCATAAAGGCCAACTTTGTGCAGTGCACAGCTGATAGTTGTCCTATGGACAGATTCCCCCACCTGAGCTGTAGATCTCTGCAGCATGTCCAGAGTCACCATGAGCCTCTTGACTGCATTTCTGATCAGCGCTCTCCTTGTTCGGCCTGTGAGTTTAGGTGGACGGCCTTGTCTTGGTAGGTTTACAGTTGTGCCATACTCCTTCCATTTCTGAATGATCGCTTGAACAGTGCTCCGTGGATGTTCAAGGCTTTGGAAATCTTTTTGTAACCTGAGCCTGCTTTAAATTTCTCAATAACTTTATCCCTGACCTGTCTGGGGTCTTCTTTGGACTTCATGGTGTTGTTGCTCCCAATATTCTCTTAGACATCCTCTGAGACCGTCACAGAGCAGCTGTATTTGTACTGACATTAGATTACACACAGGTGCACACTATTTAGCCATTAGCACTCATCAGGCAATATCTATGGGCAACTGACTGCCCTCAGACCAAAGGGGGCTGAATAATTACGCACACCCCACTTTGCAGTTATTTATTTGTAAATAATGTTTGGAATCATGTATGATTCTCGTTCCACTTCTCACGTGTACACCACTTTGTGTCGGTCTTTTATGTGGAATTCCAATAAAATTGATTCATGTTTGTGGCAGTAATATGACAAAATGTGGAAAACTTCAAGGGGGCTGAATACTTTTGTAAACCACTGTATAAGAGGCTATTAACCTCCTGAGGGTTACGCCGCTCAGGAGGTTTTGCAGCCTAGAGTCCCCCTAGTATAATTTTAACTGATCCCATTCCTGTAAAAGCTTCAGCTAGCACTAGGCTAGCTAGTACAGGTGGCCGGCATCCCCCCGATTGCTGATGATCCCCCCGATCGCCTGCTAATACATTACCCAGCCTGGATCCAGCGATCAGTGCAGCCTCCCCGGACAGCTCAGCTCTTCTCTATGGGGAGAATCACACATGACGTCACCGGTGACATCATGACGTCATGCGCAGACCCGATGCTCCCCATAGAGAGGACCGGAGATGTGCAGGGAGGCTGTGCGATCGCTGGATCCAGGCTGGGTAATGTATTAGCGGGCGATCGGGGGGATCATCAGCAATCGGGGGAATGCCGGCCACCTGTACTAGTTAGCCTATTGCCGGCAGCTAGTTTTTACCGACTCGGAGGGCCGCCACGCTTATTGTTACGCATATCATTCCACACGTTACCGCGGTAAAAGGACGCTATAGCGGGTGTAAACACGTACCTTTGTACGCGTTGACACCCGCTATAGCGTCCTGTTTCCGCGGTAACGCGTGTAATGATACGTGTGGAGGCCCGCCGACTTAGAGTCGGCAAAAAGGAAACTAGCTGCCGGCAGGGGACCAGAAGATCCAGGAGTGACGTCGAGGGCACCGGATGGCTGCAGGAGGCCGGTAAAAGTCCCAGGTAAGTGAAACTACCATATTTTTCGGAATATAAGACGCACTTTTTCTCCCCCAAAAGTGGGGAGAAAAAGTGAGTGCGTCTTATATTCCAAATGTTTGAAATTTCTTATTTATATGGCGCCCGAGGCAGCACGTGCGGCCATTTGTCCCCCTCCTAAGCGTGGCCGTGAAGTGCTGGAGTTGATAGCCGCTGGTCAGATGCGGCTGCAGAGCGGCAGATATAGTATGCACAAACTGCGCCTGCCAAAAATCTCCAATGCTTCAATAAACAGTCATATAATTTCAATAGACAGTCATATAATTTGCATGCAATATACTGGAAGTTGTCAACGAGTATTCGCTATCACAGGTCCTTGATGTACATTCAATCTGAGTGTGACAGCGCTCCTCTTCCTCTCTAAAACTGAACAGAAACAGATGGCCGCACATAGTGCATTACTGTCATCATGAATCACAATAATCAAGCCCCAAACGTGCACATGTGCTCAAAAGTGCTCCACTCGTGATCTCTCCCCCTTCACACCAGCAGCTCACCGGATAAACGCCACCTCACTTTCCAGGTGGGTCTCACATTTAGCCTTGAGAGTGGCCAGCTCCAATCACAGTGTACACAGATTCTGATCCGTAGTTTAGAAGATCCACATTTTAATATTCAGTTCCATATGTAAAAAATATATAAAAAACATACATAGCGTAATACAGTAGGTTAAAAGTCAGGGCCTGCGCAATTTCAGCGCACTCACGTGTGTAGAGAAATATCAGGCATCTCGGGCATCCCAGCCCATTAACATGTCTCCTCCACTAGCGGCACCGGCGTCCCGATTTTCCCGCTCCTGGTAGCAGCCTGTACCCTCACCATCCGTGTTTCCTCCTCAAGCCCAGTGACGTCAGCGCTCCTGGTCACGCCCTACGCGTTTCGTCCAATGGACTCATCAGGGGCTAACGTCACTAGGGCGCCGACGTCTCTTATACTCTGGGCTGGCTCGTTCCTCAATACATGAGTGCCTCGTGCGCACTAGGGCTGCGCGACTTCCTGGTACTGACATCATAAGTGATCGCCTGGAACGCAGGTGTCCCCGGCGCTTTCCACTGACTAAGAGAAATGGCTAAGTTTCACCTAGTGCCATCTAGTGGCAAAATCGCTAACTCCCTGCTGGACTTACAACGTTTGGCTTAATGCTTTATTGTCAGATCACATTTACTGCCATCTAGTGGCCAAATGACTAACTTCCGGCCAGAATTAAAATTAAAATTAAAATGAAATGCCCCCTATGTTTTAAAAACAGGCATAATCAAGAAATTAAATTAAATTAAAAATTTTTTTTGCAGAGGACAGGGTTCTATGTATAAAGGAAATTAGCTGGTAGATATTATATTGCAGAGCCCAGAGGAATCGTAAATCAAACAGCTCCTACAGCTCCCTCCGACCCTTCTAATGCCTAGTTCAAAATTGTTTTACCACCCTGGATCTACCAGAGGTAATTTGACTAAAAAATCTGGCTAAAGAATCCAGACTAATATTCTTTGTTCTCTTCACTGTCCCTTGACCAATTCCATTATACTTGTGAATATGTATGCAAAGTTTCCAGGGTGAGCAGTCTCTAAACCGGACTCTCGCCCTTTAGACACCTGGGCTGGTTCTTAAATCAATCCATGCTTACTTATGGGCTGTGATCACTTTCAAGATCATGCCACCTACCTAATGAGTGTTGCCATTGGTGCAGGCCCAGACTTGGGCACCTCCTCAGTTTACATGCCTCCGTGCCTACCGAGGGAGAATTCTGTGTACCTCCATACCACTTTACCCTGTGCCCCTACATGGCCTCTACCCCCGCTCCCCTTATCTAAATGTGTATATTGGTGGATATTGTTTTGGATGGCCCCCATCTATAGTCCGTACTGGAGCCACAGGATTCTCAGTGCCTATTCAGTTTATACATCATTCATAATACAGCACTTTGGGTCTAACATACTCCAAAATCAAGCAGTCTACATGAAGTTCTGCATTACCCCCCTGGGGACAGTGCCCCATCCTGTATATCCACCCAAAACTCCATCCTGAACTCCATGCAATCCCTATAGGCTGCTGGGCTGTGACCCCTTTCAGGATCATGCCATCTCACTGGTGGGTGATGCCCTTAGTGCAGGCCCAGCTATAGATACCTCCTCAGTTTTCATGCCTCCGTGCCCACTGAGGGAGCATTCTGTGTAATTCCATACCACTTGATTCCTATACCCTTATGTAGCCTCTATCCCCCCTCCCCTTACCTGGTGTAGGTTAATATTACATGAGGTGGCCCCCTAAGACCTATAAAGGAACCCCAGGATTCTCAGTGCCCCTATGATCATATATCATTCAAAATCTAACAGTTTAGATCAAACATCATTCGTGATGAAGCAGTTTAGATCAAATTCTACATTAAGTCCCCCTGGGGACAGTGATCCCATCTTATGTATCCACCTCCCCTCAGCCTGAGAGATATCCCGTACCACACTTGAACCTCTCCATCTTTTAACATGTGATTCTACCCCCATGAATTTAAGTCCAGTGGGGTCTCGATTATGATGTGTTTTGAAATGGTTAGAAACACTATGTGTGGCCAACCCTTTGATTATATTCGCCACATGTTCCCCTATCCTTTTATGTAGTGATCGAGTGGTGCGCCCCACGTATTCTAGCCCGCAAGGACATTTCAGAACATAAATCACCCCCTTAGTGCGACATGTTATACACTGTCTTATCTTGTGCTGGTGACCTGTGTTCCTTGCAGTGAAACTGTCCCCTTTGTACGGCTGCGCCTCTCTGCAGCCCCTACAGTCCCGGCAGGGAAAAAACCCCCTTTGGCCCAACAAGTTGGCTGTATTCATCTTAGGGGGGTTCTGAAAGCTAGGAACTAGTTTCGACCTGAGATTGGGTGCTTTTCTATATATAAAGCCTGGTTTTTTTGGAAGTACACTCCTCAGTGCTCCGTCCAGTTGTAAAATGCGCCAGTGTCTCATGATAATAGACTCAACCTCTCTGTGTTGATGGCTATAGTCCAATAGCAGATCAAACTCTCTATTTCTTACTATTGGTTGTTGTCTGTTTCGTAATAGATCAGACTGTTCCATATTTGATACTTCATCCACCACTTTCTGTAGATCTGCATGGTGGTAGCCTTTATCCATAAAGCGCTGGACCAGAATCTGGCTCTGTTCTCTAAAGTCTTGGACATTAGTACAATTCCTCCTGATCCTCATTATTTGCCCTTTTGGGATGCTGTTAAGCCACCTCTTGTGGTGACAGCTCCCTTGGGGAATGTACCCATTTTTGTCCGTGGGCTTAAAGAAAGTTTTAGTCATCAGTTTGTCTCCCTGTTTGGTAATCACCAGGTCTAAAAATTCGACCTGTCTGGATGCCTGATGGAAAGTTATTTTAATGGGTGCCCAGTGATTGTCAATTAACTTGAGAAACTCATTGAGCTCCTCACTGGCACCCCTCCATATAAAGAACAGGTCGTCAATAAACCTGTTCCAACTTATGATTTTCATCGCCTGTTGTTTACTAAGGATTTCTTGCTCCCATTTTCCCATATAAATGTTAGCCAGCGATGGAGCGAACTTAGCCCCCATGGCACAGCCGGTCAACTGTAGGTAGTGATCCTGTTCATACCAGAAATAGTTGTGTGATAGAGCAAAATTTAATAGTTCCATAATGAACTCAATTTGCTCCGGTTTCAGATCAGTGTTTGCCCCCAGGGCCGATTTCACTGCTTCCATCCCACTATCATGTGGGATGACTGTATAGAGAGAGGCCACGTCTCCTGTGACCAATATATCATCCTTTTCTATCTGAATGTGTTGCATCCTCTGTAATAGATCTTTAGTATCTTTTAGAAGGTATGGTAGCTTCGCCACTGCCTCTTGAAGGAACCAATCCACATACTCCCCCACTCTCTGTGTGAGTGATCCCACCCCACTCACAATGGGTCTCCCTGGGGGGTTGATTTGATCCTTATGGATCTTAGGGTTATAATAGATCACAGGGAGCCTCGGGTTCGTGGGCATTAAATATTTAAATTCATTCGTGGAGATGAAGGTTTCTCTCTCCCCCTTCATCAGAATCTCCTTTAGTTGCTTCTTAAACTCAATCGTGGGATTTTTCTTCAATTTTTTGTATGTGGTTGGATCAGCCAGTAAGCGCTTCATCTCCTGTTTATATTGGCCGCCATTGAGTACCACTAGACCCCCCCCTTTATCAGCGGGTTTTAAAATGAGGTCTTTCTGTTCTACCAGCTCCCTGATCTGTTGATCAATCACTCTACTATTTTTTAGCTTTTTGACTTCCAACCTGTCCAGGTCTTGAAGCACCGCCCTCTTGAATGTATCAATCGTGCTATCTTTAGCATTATCCTGAGGATTGAATAGGGATCTATTCTTGAGGGTCGTATGAATATATTGTTGGGGTGGTGGATTGGCCCTAAGTATGGGGCCAGGTTTACTCAGGAAATACTTCTTTTGGTTAAGTTTCCTCACATATTTGTTAATCCCCAAATAGGTTTCAAACTTATTGAGGCTCTTAGGGGGTGCATAGTTCAATCCCTTATCAAGCAGTTTTAATTGAGGTTTAGTTAGAGGAACCCCACTCAGGTTAAATATGCCCCCCCCTATCTCTGTCTTTTTCTGTCTCTCTCTACGTCCTCCTCGAACCCCTCTCCGGTTCTTTTTTGCCCTCCTTCCCATTCCTCCTCCTGATATTCCCTCTGATGGCTCCATCTGTCCGTCTGGCCTACCCCTAAAAAACGATCATTGTACTCCGTGAGTGTCTGATATCGATTGGATAGAGGTATGTTTGTGTACCCTCTATTTCCCCCCCCTCTATATTGGGGATTGATGCCACTTCTCTGCCTAAGGTTGTAATGTGGTTGCCCATTCTCCATTTGAGGTGAGGGTCGACCCCCCCCTTGTGGTTGTTTAGGCTCAATTCTTGATAAGGGTCTGGGAGGCGGGGGTGCTCCCCATGCCCCTACTGGGGCTCCATCTCTCTGCCCTCTATACTGCTCTTGTTGTAGGGGTCTATTATCACTAGGGCGATCTATTATTCTGGGGCTCTCCTGGTCCAGATATTCCCGTGGGGGGCCCATCTCATCTACTTTAGGTTTGTACTGAGCATTTGTTGGTTCAGCTTGCTTCTGGGTTTGTTCTATCTGCCATCTGTAGGCTTTCCCAGTTTTATAATCACCCCAGTCATTCCAAAATCTTTTTTGTCTGATTTCTATGATCTCTTTTTCATTTTTGGTCAATTTTTTCATTAATGCCTCCATAGCCTGCTTATATGAATCCCCCTCTTTGAACGGTTCCATGACCCCCTTTAGCTGATCAATCTCCCCCTCGAGGCGATCTAACCTCGCCTGTTTTCTCTTTGATAGAATTTTTAACAGATCAAGTCCACTTTTATTTAAAAATTCCCCCATTTCCTTATCATTCTCCTCACTGTTTTCCCCATCATTAATTAGGATATCCCATCTGTATCTTTTGGGCACCAGCTCTTCCTCAATGTATCTACCCAGACTCGCCTGATCCCACCAGGCTACCTGTTCCTTGAGCATTAGATTGTGTAACCTTTTAAAGTTATTCTCCAGCGTTTCCCCCCCAGCCTCGCTCCCATTCCCCGGCTCTTTGGAAAAGACCCCCGCGAGGTTAATGGTCCCTCGTTCTCTCAGTGCAAATGCATCCATAATTGAGGCCAATTGTTAGTAAATGATATTTAAATGATATTTAGAACACAGGAAAAACGCTAAACACTGCCAAAAAACACTGGTAGAACACTTGCCCCTATTGAATGCTATCCCTAATGAGATTGACCTCACTTTACCCTCAGTGGATTTAGGGCAATAGACATAGACCCCAGCCTAAAAAATATATATATATCAATGCGAACCCCAAAAGGTGTGGCGGCAGCAATTAAAAGGACAGCGGACACTATCCGAAAGCCAACTATAGTATGCACAAACTGCGCCTGCCAAAAATCTCCAATGCTTCAATAAACAGTCATATAATTTCAATAGACAGTCATATAATTTGCATGCAATATACTGGAAGTTGTCAACGAGTATTCGCTATCACAGGTCCTTGATGTACATTCAATCTGAGTGTGACAGCGCTCCTCTTCCTCTCTAAAACTGAACAGAAACAGATGGCCGCACATAGTGCATTACTGTCATCATGAATCACAATAATCAAGCCCCAAACGTGCACATGTGCTCAAAAGTGCTCCACTCGTGATCTCTCCCCCTTCACACCAGCAGCTCACCGGATAAACGCCACCTCACTTTCCAGGTGGGTCTCACATTTAGCCTTGAGAGTGGCCAGCTCCAATCACAGTGTACACAGATTCTGATCCGTAGTTTAGAAGATCCACATTTTAATATTCAGTTCCATATGTAAAAAATATATAAAAAACATACATAGCGTAATACAGTAGGTTAAAAGTCAGGGCCTGCGCAATTTCAGCGCACTCACGTGTGTAGAGAAATATCAGGCATCTCGGGCATCCCAGCCCATTAACATGTCTCCTCCACTAGCGGCACCGGCGTCCCGATTTTCCCGCTCCTGGTAGCAGCCTGTACCCTCACCATCCGTGTTTCCTCCTCAAGCCCAGTGACGTCAGCGCTCCTGGTCACGCCCTACGCGTTTCGTCCAATGGACTCATCAGGGGCTAACGTCACTAGGGCGCCGACGTCTCTTATACTCTGGGCTGGCTCGTTCCTCAATACATGAGTGCCTCGCGCGCACTAGGGCTGCGCGACTTCCTGGTACTGACATCATAAGTGATCGCCTGGAACACAGGTGTCCCCGGCGCTTTCCACTGACTAAGAGAAATGACTAAGTTTCACCTAGTGCCATCTAGTGGCAAAATCGCTAACTCCCTGCTGGACTTACAACGTTTGGCTTAATGCTTTATTGTCAGATCACATTTACTGCCATCTAGTGGCCAAATGACTAACTTCCGGCCAGAATTAAAATTAAAATTAAAATGAAATGCCCCCTATGTTTTAAAAACAGGCATAATCAAGAAATTAAATTAAATTAAAAAAATTTTTTGCAGAGGACAGGGTTCTATGTATAAAGGAAATTAGCTGGTAGATATTATATTGCAGAGCCCAGAGGAATCGTAAATCAAACAGCTCCTACAGCTCCCTCCGACCCTTCTAATGCCTAGTTCAAAATTGTTTTACCACCCTGGATCTACCAGAGGTAATTTGACTAAAAAATCTGGCTAAAGAATCCAGACTAATATTCTTTGTTCTCTTCACTGTCCCTTGACCAATTCCATTATACTTGTGAATATGTATGCAAAGTTTCCAGGGTGAGCAGTCTCTAAACCGGACTCTCGCCCTTTAGACACCTGGGCTGGTTCTTAAATCAATCCATGCTTACTTATGGGCTGTGATCACTTTCAAGATCATGCCACCTACCTAATGAGTGTTGCCATTGGTGCAGGCCCAGACTTGGGCACCTCCTCAGTTTACATGCCTCCGTGCCTACCGAGGGAGAATTCTGTGTACCTCCATACCACTTTACCCTGTGCCCCTACATGGCCTCTACCCCCGCTCCCCTTATCTAAATGTGTATATTGGTGGATATTGTTTTGGATGGCCCCCATCTATAGTCCGTACTGGAGCCACAGGATTCTCAGTGCCTATTCAGTTTATACATCATTCATAATACAGCACTTTGGGTCTAACATACTCCAAAATCAAGCAGTCTACATGAAGTTCTGCATTACCCCCCTGGGGACAGTGCCCCATCCTGTATATCCACCCAAAACTCCATCCTGAACTCCATGCAATCCCTATAGGCTGCTGGGCTGTGACCCCTTTCAGGATCATGCCATCTCACTGGTGGGTGATGCCCTTAGTGCAGGCCCAGCTATAGATACCTCCTCAGTTTTCATGCCTCCGTGCCCACTGAGAGAGCATTCTGTGTAATTCCATACCACTTGATTCCTATACCCTTATGTAGCCTCTATCCCCCCTCCCCTTACCTGGTGTAGGTTAATATTACATGAGGTGGCCCCCTAAGACCTATAAAGGAACCCCAGGATTCTCAGTGCCCCTATGATCATATATCATTCAAAATCTAACAGTTTAGATCAAACATCATTCGTGATGAAGCAGTTTAGATCAAATTCTACATTAAGTCCCCCTGGGGACAGTGATCCCATCTTATGTATCCACCTCCCCTCAGCCTGAGAGATATCCCGTACCACACTTGAACCTCTCCATCTTTTAACATGTGATTCTACCCCCATGAATTTAAGTCCAGTGGGGTCTCGATTATGATGTGTTTTGAAATGGTTAGAAACACTATGTGTGGCCAACCCTTTGATTATATTCGCCACATGTTCCCCTATCCTTTTATGTAGTGATCGAGTGGTGCGCCCCACGTATTCTAGCCCGCAAGGACATTTCAGAACATAAATCACCCCCTTAGTGCGACATGTTATACACTGTCTTATCTTGTGCTGGTGACCTGTGTTCCTTGCAGTGAAACTGTCCCCTTTGTACGGCTGCGCCTCTCTGCAGCCCCTACAGTCCCGGCAGGGAAAAAACCCCCTTTGGCCCAACAAGTTGGCTGTATTCATCTTAGGGGGGTTCTGAAAGCTAGGAACTAGTTTCGACCTGAGATTGGGTGCTTTTCTATATATAAAGCCTGGTTTTTTTGGAAGTACACTCCTCAGTGCTCCGTCCAGTTGTAAAATGCGCCAGTGTCTCATGATAATAGACTCAACCTCTCTGTGTTGATGGCTATAGTCCAATAGCAGATCAAACTCTCTATTTCTTACTATTGGTTGTTGTCTGTTTCGTAATAGATCAGACTGTTCCATATTTGATACTTCATCCACCACTTTCTGTAGATCTGCATGGTGGTAGCCTTTATCCATAAAGCGCTGGACCAGAATCTGGCTCTGTTCTCTAAAGTCTTGGACATTAGTACAATTCCTCCTGATCCTCATTATTTGCCCTTTTGGGATGCTGTTAAGCCACCTCTTGTGGTGACAGCTCCCTTGGGGAATGTACCCATTTTTGTCCGTGGGCTTAAAGAAAGTTTTAGTCATCAGTTTGTCTCCCTGTTTGGTAATCACCAGGTCTAAAAATTCGACCTGTCTGGATGCCTGATGGAAAGTTATTTTAATGGGTGCCCAGTGATTGTCAATTAACTTGAGAAACTCATTGAGCTCCTCACTGGCACCCCTCCATATAAAGAACAGGTCGTCAATAAACCTGTTCCAACTTATGATTTTCATCGCCTGTTGTTTACTAAGGATTTCTTGCTCCCATTTTCCCATATAAATGTTAGCCAGCGATGGAGCGAACTTAGCCCCCATGGCACAGCCGGTCAACTGTAGGTAGTGATCCTGTTCATACCAGAAATAGTTGTGTGATAGAGCAAAATTTAATAGTTCCATAATGAACTCAATTTGCTCCGGTTTCAGATCAGTGTTTGCCCCCAGGGCCGATTTCACTGCTTCCATCCCACTATCATGTGGGATGACTGTATAGAGAGAGGCCACGTCTCCTGTGACCAATATATCATCCTTTTCTATCTGAATGTGTTGCATCCTCTGTAATAGATCTTTAGTATCTTTTAGAAGGTATGGTAGCTTCGCCACTGCCTCTTGAAGGAACCAATCCACATACTCCCCCACTCTCTGTGTGAGTGATCCCACCCCACTCACAATGGGTCTCCCTGGGGGGTTGATTTGATCCTTATGGATCTTAGGGTTATAATAGATCACAGGGAGCCTCGGGTTCGTGGGCATTAAATATTTAAATTCATTCGTGGAGATGAAGGTTTCTCTCTCCCCCTTCATCAGAATCTCCTTTAGTTGCTTCTTAAACTCAATCGTGGGATTTTTCTTCAATTTTTTGTATGTGGTTGGATCAGCCAGTAAGCGCTTCATCTCCTGTTTATATTGGCCGCCATTGAGTACCACTAGACCCCCCCCTTTATCAGCGGGTTTTAAAATGAGGTCTTTCTGTTCTACCAGCTCCCTGATCTGTTGATCAATCACTCTACTATTTTTTAGCTTTTTGACTTCCAACCTGTCCAGGTCTTGAAGCACCGCCCTCTTGAATGTATCAATCGTGCTATCTTTAGCATTATCCTGAGGATTGAATAGGGATCTATTCTTGAGGGTCGTATGAATATATTGTTGGGGTGGTGGATTGGCCCTAAGTATGGGGCCAGGTTTACTCAGGAAATACTTCTTTTGGTTAAGTTTCCTCACATATTTGTTAATCCCCAAATAGGTTTCAAACTTATTGAGGCTCTTAGGGGGTGCATAGTTCAATCCCTTATCAAGCAGTTTTAATTGAGGTTTAGTTAGAGGAACCCCACTCAGGTTAAATATGCCCCCCCCTATCTCTGTCTTTTTCTGTCTCTCTCTACGTCCTCCTCGAACCCCTCTCCGGTTCTTTTTTGCCCTCCTTCCCATTCCTCCTCCTGATATTCCCTCTGATGGCTCCATCTGTCCGTCTGGCCTACCCCTAAAAAACGATCATTGTACTCCGTGAGTGTCTGATATCGATTGGATAGAGGTATGTTTGTGTACCCTCTATTTCCCCCCCCTCTATATTGGGGATTGATGCCACTTCTCTGCCTAAGGTTGTAATGTGGTTGCCCATTCTCCATTTGAGGTGAGGGTCGACCCCCCCCTTGTGGTTGTTTAGGCTCAATTCTTGATAAGGGTCTGGGAGGCGGGGGTGCTCCCCATGCCCCTACTGGGGCTCCATCTCTCTGCCCTCTATACTGCTCTTGTTGTAGGGGTCTATTATCACTACGGCGATCTATTATTCTGGGGCTCTCCTGGTCCAGATATTCCCGTGGGGGGCCCATCTCATCTACTTTAGGTTTGTACTGAGCATTTGTTGGTTCAGCTTGCTTCTGGGTTTGTTCTATCTGCCATCTGTAGGCTTTCCCAGTTTTATAATCACCCCAGTCATTCCAAAATCTTTTTTGTCTGATTTCTATGATCTCTTTTTCATTTTTGGTCAATTTTTTCATTAATGCCTCCATAGCCTGCTTATATGAATCCCCCTCTTTGAACGGTTCCATGACCCCCTTTAGCTGATCAATCTCCCCCTCGAGGCGATCTAACCTCGCCTGTTTTCTCTTTGATAGAATTTTTAACAGATCAAGTCCACTTTTATTTAAAAATTCCCCCATTTCCTTATCATTCTCCTCACTGTTTTCCCCATCATTAATTAGGATATCCCATCTGTATCTTTTGGGCACCAGCTCTTCCTCAATGTATCTACCCAGACTCGCCTGATCCCACCAGGCTACCTGTTCCTTGAGCATTAGATTGTGTAACCTTTTAAAGTTATTCTCCAGCGTTTCCCCCCCAGCCTCGCTCCCATTCCCCGGCTCTTTGGAAAAGACCCCCGCGAGGTTAATGGTCCCTCGTTCTCTCAGTGCAAATGCATCCATAATTGAGGCCAATTGTTAGTAAATGATATTTAAATGATATTTAGAACACAGGAAAAACGCTAAACACTGCCAAAAAACACTGGTAGAACACTTGCCCCTATTGAATGCTAACCCTAATGAGATTGACCTCACTTTACCCTCAGTGGATTTAGGGCAATAGACATAGACCCCAGCCTAAAAAATATATATATATCAATGCGAACCCCAAAAGGTGTGGCGGCAGCAATTAAAAGGACAGCGGACACTATCCGAAAGCCAACTATAGTATGCACAAACTGCGCCTGCCAAAAATCTCCAATGCTTCAATAAACAGTCATATAATTTCAATAGACAGTCATATAATTTGCATGCAATATACTGGAAGTTGTCAACGAGTATTCGCTATCACAGGTCCTTGATGTACATTCAATCTGAGTGTGACAGCGCTCCTCTTCCTCTCTAAAACTGAACAGAAACAGATGGCCGCACATAGTGCATTACTGTCATCATGAATCACAATAATCAAGCCCCAAACGTGCACATGTGCTCAAAAGTGCTCCACTCGTGATCTCTCCCCCTTCACACCAGCAGCTCACCGGATAAACGCCACCTCACTTTCCAGGTGGGTCTCACATTTAGCCTTGAGAGTGGCCAGCTCCAATCACAGTGTACACAGATTCTGATCCGTAGTTTAGAAGATCCACATTTTAATATTCAGTTCCATATGTAAAAAATATATAAAAAACATACATAGCGTAATACAGTAGGTTAAAAGTCAGGGCCTGCGCAATTTCAGCGCACTCACGTGTGTAGAGAAATATCAGGCATCTCGGGCATCCCAGCCCATTAACATGTCTCCTCCACTAGCGGCACCGGCGTCCCGATTTTCCCGCTCCTGGTAGCAGCCTGTACCCTCACCATCCGTGTTTCCTCCTCAAGCCCAGTGACGTCAGCGCTCCTGGTCACGCCCTACGCGTTTCGTCCAATGGACTCATCAGGGGCTAACGTCACTAGGGCGCCGACGTCTCTTATACTCTGGGCTGGCTCGTTCCTCAATACATGAGTGCCTCGCGCGCACTAGGGCTGCGCGACTTCCTGGTACTGACATCATAAGTGATCGCCTGGAACACAGGTGTCCCCGGCGCTTTCCACTGACTAAGAGAAATGACTAAGTTTCACCTAGTGCCATCTAGTGGCAAAATCGCTAACTCCCTGCTGGACTTACAACGTTTGGCTTAATGCTTTATTGTCAGATCACATTTACTGCCATCTAGTGGCCAAATGACTAACTTCCGGCCAGAATTAAAATTAAAATTAAAATGAAATGCCCCCTATGTTTTAAAAACAGGCATAATCAAGAAATTAAATTAAATTAAAAAATTTTTTTGCAGAGGACAGGGTTCTATGTATAAAGGAAATTAGCTGGTAGATATTATATTGCAGAGCCCAGAGGAATCGTAAATCAAACAGCTCCTACAGCTCCCTCCGACCCTTCTAATGCCTAGTTCAAAATTGTTTTACCACCCTGGATCTACCAGAGGTAATTTGACTAAAAAATCTGGCTAAAGAATCCAGACTAATATTCTTTGTTCTCTTCACTGTCCCTTGACCAATTCCATTATACTTGTGAATATGTATGCAAAGTTTCCAGGGTGAGCAGTCTCTAAACCGGACTCTCGCCCTTTAGACACCTGGGCTGGTTCTTAAATCAATCCATGCTTACTTATGGGCTGTGATCACTTTCAAGATCATGCCACCTACCTAATGAGTGTTGCCATTGGTGCAGGCCCAGACTTGGGCACCTCCTCAGTTTACATGCCTCCGTGCCTACCGAGGGAGAATTCTGTGTACCTCCATACCACTTTACCCTGTGCCCCTACATGGCCTCTACCCCCGCTCCCCTTATCTAAATGTGTATATTGGTGGATATTGTTTTGGATGGCCCCCATCTATAGTCCGTACTGGAGCCACAGGATTCTCAGTGCCTATTCAGTTTATACATCATTCATAATACAGCACTTTGGGTCTAACATACTCCAAAATCAAGCAGTCTACATGAAGTTCTGCATTACCCCCCTGGGGACAGTGCCCCATCCTGTATATCCACCCAAAACTCCATCCTGAACTCCATGCAATCCCTATAGGCTGCTGGGCTGTGACCCCTTTCAGGATCATGCCATCTCACTGGTGGGTGATGCCCTTAGTGCAGGCCCAGCTATAGATACCTCCTCAGTTTTCATGCCTCCGTGCCCACTGAGGGAGCATTCTGTGTAATTCCATACCACTTGGTTCCTATACCCTTATGTAGCCTCTATCCCCCCTCCCCTTACCTGGTGTAGGTTAATATTACATGAGGTGGCCCCCTAAGACCTATAAAGGAACCCCAGGATTCTCAGTGCCCCTATGATCATATATCATTCAAAATCTAACAGTTTAGATCAAACATCATTCGTGATGAAGCAGTTTAGATCAAATTCTACATTAAGTCCCCCTGGGGACAGTGATCCCATCTTATGTATCCACCTCCCCTCAGCCTGAGAGATATCCCGTACCACACTTGAACCTCTCCATCTTTTAACATGTGATTCTACCCCCATGAATTTAAGTCCAGTGGGGTCTCGATTATGATGTGTTTTGAAATGGTTAGAAACACTATGTGTGGCCAACCCTTTGATTATATTCGCCACATGTTCCCCTATCCTTTTATGTAGTGATCGAGTGGTGCGCCCCACGTATTCTAGCCCGCAAGGACATTTCAGAACATAAATCACCCCCTTAGTGCGACATGTTATACACTGTCTTATCTTGTGCTGGTGACCTGTGTTCCTTGCAGTGAAACTGTCCCCTTTGTACGGCTGCGCCTCTCTGCAGCCCCTACAGTCCCGGCAGGGAAAAAACCCCCTTTGGCCCAACAAGTTGGCTGTATTCATCTTAGGGGGGTTCTGAAAGCTAGGAACTAGTTTCGACCTGAGATTGGGTGCTTTTCTATATATAAAGCCTGGTTTTTTTGGAAGTACACTCCTCAGTGCTCCGTCCAGTTGTAAAATGCGCCAGTGTCTCATGATAATAGACTCAACCTCTCTGTGTTGATGGCTATAGTCCAATAGCAGATCAAACTCTCTATTTCTTACTATTGGTTGTTGTCTGTTTCGTAATAGATCAGACTGTTCCATATTTGATACTTCATCCACCACTTTCTGTAGATCTGCATGGTGGTAGCCTTTATCCATAAAGTCTGATCTATTACGAAACAGACAACAACCAATAGTAAGAAATAGAGAGTTTGATCTGCTATTGGACTATAGCCATCAACACAGAGAGGTTGAGTCTATTATCATGAGACACTGGCGCATTTTACAACTGGACGGAGCACTGAGGAGTGTACTTCCAAAAAAAACAGGCTTTATATATAGAAAAGCACCCAATCTCAGGTCGAAACTAGTTCCTAGCATTCAGAACCCCCCTAAGATGAATACAGCCAACTTGTTGGGCCAAAGGGGTTTTTTTCCCTGCCGGGACTGTAGGGGCTGCAGAGAGGCGCAGCCGTACAAAGGGGACAGTTTCACTGCAAGGAACACAGGTCACCAGCACAAGATAAGACAGTGTATAACATGTCGCACTAAGGGGGTGATTTATGTTCTGAAATGTCCTTGCGGGCTAGAATACGTGGGGCGCACCACTCGATCACTACATAAAAGGATAGGGGAACATGTGGCGAATATAATCAAAGGGTTGGCCACACATAGTGTTTCTAACCATTTCAAAACACATCATAATCGAGACCCCACTGGACTTAAATTCATGGGGGTAGAATCACATGTTAAAAGATGGAGAGGTTCAAGTGTGGTACGGGATATCTCTCAGGCTGAGGGGAGGTGGATACATAAGATGGGATCACTGTCCCCAGGGGGACTTAATGTAGAATTTGATCTAAACTGCTTCATCACGAATGATGTTTGATCTAAACTGTTAGATTTTGAATGATATATGATCATAGGGGCACTGAGAATCCTGGGGTTCCTTTATAGGTCTTAGGGGGCCACCTCATGTAATATTAACCTACACCAGGTAAGGGGAGGGGGGATAGAGGCTACATAAGGGTATAGGAATCAAGTGGTATGGAATTACACAGAATGCTCCCTCAGTGGGCACGGAGGCATGAAAACTGAGGAGGTATCTATAGCTGGGCCTGCACTAAGGGCATCACCCACCAGTGAGATGGCATGATCCTGAAAGGGGTCACAGCCCAGCAGCCTATAGGGATTGCATGGAGTTCAGGATGGAGTTTTGGGTGGATATACAGGATGGGGCACTGTCCCCAGGGGGGTAATGCAGAACTTCATGTAGACTGCTTGATTTTGGAGTATGTTAGACCCAAAGTGCTGTATTATGAATGATGTATAAACTGAATAGGCACTGAGAATCCTGTGGCTCCAGTACGGACTATAGATGGGGGCCATCCAAAACAATATCCACCAATATACACATTTAGATAAGGGGAGCGGGGGTAGAGGCCATGTAGGGGCACAGGGTAAAGTGGTATGGAGGTACACAGAATTCTCCCTCGGTAGGCACGGAGGCATGTAAACTGAGGAGGTGCCCAAGTCTGGGCCTGCACCAATGGCAACACTCATTAGGTAGGTGGCATGATCTTGAAAGTGATCACAGCCCATAAGTAAGCATGGATTGATTTAAGAACCAGCCCAGGTGTCTAAAGGGCGAGAGTCCGGTTTAGAGACTGCTCACCCTGGAAACTTTGCATACATATTCACAAGTATAATGGAATTGGTCAAGGGACAGTGAAGAGAACAAAGAATATTAGTCTGGATTCTTTAGCCAGATTTTTTAGTCAAATTACCTCTGGTAGATCCAGGGTGGTAAAACAATTTTGAACTAGGCATTAGAAGGGTCGGAGGGAGCTGTAGGAGCTGTTTGATTTACGATTCCTCTGGGCTCTGCAATATAATATCTACCAGCTAATTTCCTTTATACATAGAACCCTGTCCTCTGCAAAAAAAATTTTTTATTTAATTTAATTTCTTGATTATGCCTGTTTTTAAAACATAGGGGGCATTTCATTTTAATTTTAATTTTAATTCTGGCCGGAAGTTAGTCATTTGGCCACTAGATGGCAGTAAATGTGATCTGACAATAAAGCATTAAGCCAAACGTTGTAAGTCCAGCAGGGAGTTAGCGATTTTGCCACTAGATGGCACTAGGTGAAACTTAGTCATTTCTCTTAGTCAGTGGAAAGCGCCGGGGACACCTGTGTTCCAGGCGATCACTTATGATGTCAGTACCAGGAAGTCGCGCAGCCCTAGTGCGCGCGAGGCACTCATGTATTGAGGAACGAGCCAGCCCAGAGTATAAGAGACGTCGGCGCCCTAGTGACGTTAGCCCCTGATGAGTCCATTGGACGAAACGCGTAGGGCGTGACCAGGAGCGCTGACGTCACTGGGCTTGAGGAGGAAACACGGATGGTGAGGGTACAGGCTGCTACCAGGAGCGGGAAAATCGGGACGCCGGTGCCGCTAGTGGAGGAGACATGTTAATGGGCTGGGATGCCCGAGATGCCTGATATTTCTCTACACACGTGAGTGCGCTGAAATTGCGCAGGCCCTGACTTTTAACCTACTGTATTACGCTATGTATGTTTTTTATATATTTTTTACATATGGAACTGAATATTAAAATGTGGATCTTCTAAACTACGGATCAGAATCTGTGTACACTGTGATTGGAGCTGGCCACTCTCAAGGCTAAATGTGAGACCCACCTGGAAAGTGAGGTGGCGTTTATCCGGTGAGCTGCTGGTGTGAAGGGGGAGAGATCACGAGTGGAGCACTTTTGAGCACATGTGCACGTTTGGGGCTTGATTATTGTGATTCATGATGACAGTAATGCACTATGTGCGGCCATCTGTTTCTGTTCAGTTTTAGAGAGGAAGAGGAGCGCTGTCACACTCAGATTGAATGTACATCAAGGACCTGTGATAGCGAATACTCGTTGACAACTTCCAGTATATTGCATGCAAATTATATGACTGTCTATTGAAATTATATGACTGTTTATTGAAGCATTGGAGATTTTTGGCAGGCGCAGTTTGTGCATACTATAGTTGGCTTTCGGATAGTGTCCGCTGTCCTTTTAATTGCTGCCGCCACACCTTTTGGGGTTCGCATTGATATATATATATTTTTTAGGCTGGGGTCTATGTCTATTGCCCTAAATCCACTGAGGGTAAAGTGAGGTCAATCTCATTAGGGATAGCATTCAATAGGGGCAAGTGTTCTACCAGTGTTTTTTGGCAGTGTTTAGCGTTTTTCCTGTGTTCTAAATATCATTTAAATATCATTTACTAACAATTGGCCTCAATTATGGATGCATTTGCACTGAGAGAACGAGGGACCATTAACCTCGCGGGGGTCTTTTCCAAAGAGCCGGGGAATGGGAGCGAGGCTGGGGGGGAAACGCTGGAGAATAACTTTAAAAGGTTACACAATCTAATGCTCAAGGAACAGGTAGCCTGGTGGGATCAGGCGAGTCTGGGTAGATACATTGAGGAAGAGCTGGTGCCCAAAAGATACAGATGGGATATCCTAATTAATGATGGGGAAAACAGTGAGGAGAATGATAAGGAAATGGGGGAATTTTTAAATAAAAGTGGACTTGATCTGTTAAAAATTCTATCAAAGAGAAAACAGGCGAGGTTAGATCGCCTCGAGGGGGAGATTGATCAGCTAAAGGGGGTCATGGAACCGTTCAAAGAGGGGGATTCATATAAGCAGGCTATGGAGGCATTAATGAAAAAATTGACCAAAAATGAAAAAGAGATCATAGAAATCAGACAAAAAAGATTTTGGAATGACTGGGGTGATTATAAAACTGGGAAAGCCTACAGATGGCAGATAGAACAAACCCAGAAGCAAGCTGAACCAACAAATGCTCAGTACAAACCTAAAGTAGATGAGATGGGCCCCCCACGGGAATATCTGGACCAGGAGAGCCCCAGAATAATAGATCGCCCTAGTGATAATAGACCCCTACAACAAGAGCAGTATAGAGGGCAGAGAGATGGAGCCCCAGTAGGGGCATGGGGAGCACCCCCGCCTCCCAGACCCTTATCAAGAATTGAGCCTAAACAACCACAAGGGGGGGGTCGACCCTCACCTCAAATGGAGAATGGGCAACCACATTACAACCTTAGGCAGAGAAGTGGCATCAATCCCCAATATAGAGGGGGGGGGAAATAGAGGGTACACAAACATACCTCTATCCAATCGATATCAGACACTCACGGAGTACAATGATCGTTTTTTAGGGGTAGGCCAGACGGACAGATGGAGCCATCAGAGGGAATATCAGGAGGAGGAATGGGAAGGAGGGCAAAAAAGAACCGGAGAGGGGTTCGAGGAGGACGTAGAGAGAGACAGAAAAAGACAGAGATAGGGGGGGGCATATTTAACCTGAGTGGGGTTCCTCTAACTAAACCTCAATTAAAACTGCTTGATAAGGGATTGAACTATGCACCCCCTAAGAGCCTCAATAAGTTTGAAACCTATTTGGGGATTAACAAATATGTGAGGAAACTTAACCAAAAGAAGTATTTCCTGAGTAAACCTGGCCCCATACTTAGGGCCAATCCACCACCCCAACAATATATTCATACGACCCTCAAGAATAGATCCCTATTCAATCCTCAGGATAATGCTAAAGATAGCACGATTGATACATTCAAGAGGGCGGTGCTTCAAGACCTGGACAGGTTGGAAGTCAAAAAGCTAAAAAATAGTAGAGTGATTGATCAACAGATCAGGGAGCTGGTAGAACAGAAAGACCTCATTTTAAAACCCGCTGATAAAGGGGGGGGTCTAGTGGTACTCAATGGCGGCCAATATAAACAGGAGATGAAGCGCTTACTGGCTGATCCAACCACATACAAAAAATTGAAGAAAAATCCCACGATTGAGTTTAAGAAGCAACTAAAGGAGATTCTGATGAAGGGGGAGAGAGAAACCTTCATCTCCACGAATGAATTTAAATATTTAATGCCCACGAACCCGAGGCTCCCTGTGATCTATTATAACCCTAAGATCCATAAGGATCAAATCAACCCCCCAGGGAGACCCATTGTGAGTGGGGTGGGATCACTCACACAGAGAGTGGGGGAGTATGTGGATTGGTTCCTTCAAGAGGCAGTGGCGAAGCTACCATACCTTCTAAAAGATACTAAAGATCTATTACAGAGGATGCAACACATTCAGATAGAAAAGGATGATATATTGGTCACAGGAGACGTGGCCTCTCTCTATACAGTCATCCCACATGATAGTGGGATGGAAGCAGTGAAATCGGCCCTGGGGGCAAACACTGATCTGAAACCGGAGCAAATTGAGTTCATTATGGAACTATTAAATTTTGCTCTATCACACAACTATTTCTGGTATGAACAGGATCACTACCTACAGTTGACCGGCTGTGCCATGGGGGCTAAGTTCGCTCCATCGCTGGCTAACATTTATATGGGAAAATGGGAGCAAGAAATCCTTAGTAAACAACAGGCGATGAAAATCATAAGTTGGAACAGGTTTATTGACGACCTGTTCTTTATATGGAGGGGTGCCAGTGAGGAGCTCAATGAGTTTCTCAAGTTAATTGACAATCACTGGGCACCCATTAAAATAACTTTCCATCAGGCATCCAGACAGGTCGAATTTTTAGACCTGGTGATTACCAAACAGGGAGACAAACTGATGACTAAAACTTTCTTTAAGCCCACGGACAAAAATGGGTACATTCCCCAAGGGAGCTGTCACCACAAGAGGTGGCTTAACAACATCCCAAAAGGGCAAATAATGAGGATCAGGAGGAATTGTACTAATGTCCAAGACTTTAGAGAACAGAGCCAGATTCTGGTCCAGCGCTTTATGGATAAAGGCTACCACCATGCAGATCTACAGAAAGTGGTGGATGAAGTATCAAATATGGAACAGTCTGATCTATTACGAAACAGACAACAACCAATAGTAAGAAATAGAGAGTTTGATCTGCTATTGGACTATAGCCATCAACACAGAGAGGTTGAGTCTATTATCATGAGACACTGGCGCATTTTACAACTGGACGGAGCACTGAGGAGTGTACTTCCAAAAAAACCAGGCTTTATATATAGAAAAGCACCCAATCTCAGGTCGAAACTAGTTCCTAGCTTTCAGAACCCCCCTAAGATGAATACAGCCAACTTGTTGGGCCAAAGGGGTTTTTTTCCCTGCCGGGACTGTAGGGGCTGCAGAGAGGCGCAGCCGTACAAAGGGGACAGTTTCACTGCAAGGAACACAGGTCACCAGCACAAGATAAGACAGTGTATAACATGTCGCACTAAGGGGGTGATTTATGTTCTGAAATGTCCTTGCGGGCTAGAATACGTGGGGCGCACCACTCGATCACTACATAAAAGGATAGGGGAACATGTGGCGAATATAATCAAAGGGTTGGCCACACATAGTGTTTCTAACCATTTCAAAACACATCATAATCGAGACCCCACTGGACTTAAATTCATGGGGGTAGAATCACATGTTAAAAGATGGAGAGGTTCAAGTGTGGTACGGGATATCTCTCAGGCTGAGGGGAGGTGGATACATAAGATGGGATCACTGTCCCCAGGGGGACTTAATGTAGAATTTGATCTAAACTGCTTCATCACGAATGATGTTTGATCTAAACTGTTAGATTTTGAATGATATATGATCATAGGGGCACTGAGAATCCTGGGGTTCCTTTATAGGTCTTAGGGGGCCACCTCATGTAATATTAACCTACACCAGGTAAGGGGAGGGGGGATAGAGGCTACATAAGGGTATAGGAATCAAGTGGTATGGAATTACACAGAATGCTCCCTCAGTGGGCACGGAGGCATGAAAACTGAGGAGGTATCTATAGCTGGGCCTGCACTAAGGGCATCACCCACCAGTGAGATGGCATGATCCTGAAAGGGGTCACAGCCCAGCAGCCTATAGGGATTGCATGGAGTTCAGGATGGAGTTTTGGGTGGATATACAGGATGGGGCACTGTCCCCAGGGGGGTAATGCAGAACTTCATGTAGACTGCTTGATTTTGGAGTATGTTAGACCCAAAGTGCTGTATTATGAATGATGTATAAACTGAATAGGCACTGAGAATCCTGTGGCTCCAGTACGGACTATAGATGGGGGCCATCCAAAACAATATCCACCAATATACACATTTAGATAAGGGGAGCGGGGGTAGAGGCCATGTAGGGGCACAGGGTAAAGTGGTATGGAGGTACACAGAATTCTCCCTCGGTAGGCACGGAGGCATGTAAACTGAGGAGGTGCCCAAGTCTGGGCCTGCACCAATGGCAACACTCATTAGGTAGGTGGCATGATCTTGAAAGTGATCACAGCCCATAAGTAAGCATGGATTGATTTAAGAACCAGCCCAGGTGTCTAAAGGGCGAGAGTCCGGTTTAGAGACTGCTCACCCTGGAAACTTTGCATACATATTCACAAGTATAATGGAATTGGTCAAGGGACAGTGAAGAGAACAAAGAATATTAGTCTGGATTCTTTAGCCAGATTTTTTAGTCAAATTACCTCTGGTAGATCCAGGGTGGTAAAACAATTTTGAACTAGGCATTAGAAGGGTCGGAGGGAGCTGTAGGAGCTGTTTGATTTACGATTCCTCTGGGCTCTGCAATATAATATCTACCAGCTAATTTCCTTTATACATAGAACCCTGTCCTCTGCAAAAAAATTTTTTAATTTAATTTAATTTCTTGATTATGCCTGTTTTTAAAACATAGGGGGCATTTCATTTTAATTTTAATTTTAATTCTGGCCGGAAGTTAGTCATTTGGCCACTAGATGGCAGTAAATGTGATCTGACAATAAAGCATTAAGCCAAACGTTGTAAGTCCAGCAGGGAGTTAGCGATTTTGCCACTAGATGGCACTAGGTGAAACTTAGCCATTTCTCTTAGTCAGTGGAAAGCGCCGGGGACACCTGCGTTCCAGGCGATCACTTATGATGTCAGTACCAGGAAGTCGCGCAGCCCTAGTGCGCGCGAGGCACTCATGTATTGAGGAACGAGCCAGCCCAGAGTATAAGAGACGTCGGCGCCCTTGTGACGTTAGCCCCTGATGAGTCCATTGGACGAAACGCGTAGGGCGTGACCAGGAGCGCTGACGTCACTGGGCTTGAGGAGGAAACACGGATGGTGAGGGTACAGGCTGCTACCAGGAGCGGGAAAATCGGGACGCCGGTGCCGCTAGTGGAGGAGACATGTTAATGGGCTGGGATGCCCGAGATGCCTGATATTTCTCTACACACGTGAGTGCGCTGAAATTGCGCAGGCCCTGACTTTTAACCTACTGTATTACGCTATGTATGTTTTTTATATATTTTTTACATATGGAACTGAATATTAAAATGTGGATCTTCTAAACTACGGATCAGAATCTGTGTACACTGTGATTGGAGCTGGCCACTCTCAAGGCTAAATGTGAGACCCACCTGGAAAGTGAGGTGGCGTTTATCCGGTGAGCTGCTGGTGTGAAGGGGGAGAGAGCGGCAGATATGCCAGGATACCGTGGCCATGATCTCTATGGATGTCGGGGAGAGAGCCGAGTTCAGCCTGTTTGGCTGATGGCTGGAAGTCTGAGGCATGTTATTAGTGCAGAGCGCAGCGGAAGGCGTTATTACCGATCCGGGATCCAGCCGACGAGTCCTCCATCTGCTTCTGTATCTTCGATACCGGCGCGTGCGGATCCCAGTCTTGTAACTTCCTGGTCTGTCGCTCTCGCACTGCGTGACCTCGGCGGCTCACGTGCGTCAGGGTCACGTAGTGCGAGAGCGGCTGACCAGGAAGTTACAAGACGGGGATCCGCGCGCGCTGGTATTGAAGATACAGAAGCAGATGGAGGACTCGTCGGCTGGATCCCGGATCGGTAATAACGCCTTCCGCTGCGCTCTGCACTAATAGCATGCCTCAGACTTCCAGCCATCAGCCAAACAGGCTGAACACGGCTCTCTCCCCGACATCCATTGAGATCATGGCCACGGTATCCTGGCATATCTGCCGCTCTGCAGCCGCATCTGACCAGCGGCTATCAACTCCAGCACTTCACGGCCACGCTTAGGAGGGGGACAAATGGCCACACGTGCTGCCTCAGCTGAGACCCACCAGCACCCAGCTTCTGCAACATCCGCAGTAAGCTGCTCTGGCTGTGACCTGGACATTACCCCCTTGCCTCCTTCAGCCTCTACTGCTGGTGCTTTGGATGGGCACTGATCCCACAGCCCACTCCACTGGCCCTCTCCCACATGGACACCTGCTCCTCAAAATTGTAAGACCTGTTACCTTTACCTATTCCTACTGTCTGTACATTGTTGTATCTGCATGTAGTTTTGTTGCAGATTCTGATTTCTGTATAAATATTACTGTAGCTGTAATTAGTAGTGCTGATTAATGGAGGTAATTGATGTGGTTAATGGAGCTGGTGGGGATGGCAGGGGGTTGGTGTAGCTAATGGGGCAGCAGGAGTTACTGTAGGGTAGTTAGTGAGGCAGCAAGGTTTTACTGTAGCTTAGATAGTGCTTGGGGAGGGGGGAAGATCCACAAGACGCTCCAGCACCATGGACGCACCTAGGTTTAATGTATTATTTTTTTCCCTCATTTTTATCCTCTAAACCTAGGTGCGTCTTATATTCCGGAGTGTCTTATATTCCGAAAAATACGGTAATTTTTTTCCTAGGGTTTAGGTTTCCTTTAAATATTATGCACGTGTAACAAGTAGAATGTATTTGTAACAAGTAGAATAAAGAATCTGGAGTGGAGTACAATGAAGTACAAAAAAGAAAACTGAGGCAGGTGGCAGAGCTCGGGATGGATCAGGGTATGGGGTCTGGTGGTGCTGGAGAGCATTCAGTGTTGAGGAACTGGCTATGCTGGAGAAGGTCAGTGTATACGGGCTGGCAGTGCTGGTGAGGGATTAGTGTGTAGTAGGGAGTTAGTCTAGGGCAGATGGTATGCTTAGAAGCAATTTACAGAGGCCATGCACAGATACAGAGGATGGACAACAGAGAGCACAAGCGCTGGAGCTGATGGATGGAAGTAGGTGGTTTTGGTGCAGCTTTTAGAGTCGTCAAAAATATATGTAGTGGAGCAAATACATAATTGCTCTGACAGGCTATTGTTGAAGTGAAAGAGATTCCCTCCCCCCCTCCCCCCCCCCCCCCCCCCGTTTAATAAAGTTTCATTTTTATGACTGCATCAACTTCTGTCTTTCTTCTGACCTCTGAAGTATGTATTTCAGTATTTTGGCTTTTTGAAGCTTGTGTGGTGTTGCTTTTTAAACCATATGCTGTTTTTTTGTTTTTGTTTTTTTTTAGGTTGGAATCTATTTATTGGAATCATGTTTGTCTAAACCAGAATTTCTAAGTGAAGGACATAAAAGACTGAAAAAATCTAGCCATATTATTCAACGCCTAATGGAAAAATTCCATTGCTTCAACATTCCAGGTATGACAGTAGTTAATGGATAAAATAAATATTGATGTACATCATGGATGTAATCATTGACTGATATTCTTATTTGAGGTGGTCAATGAGATGCAAATCATTCAAAGTTGGTGAATGATTATGCTAATTTTGTAATGTAATTTATTCAGCTTGTTGGATCATGACTTCATGAATTCAACCCTGTTGATATTGGTCCTTTTTCTTGTTTGTTCTTCCCGCATCATAAAAATGACATGGAATGTATCCTATTCCTATTTTATAAATAGGATCCATTCACACTTGTCAGTCTGCAAGCGATCTGTTGCGGTAAGCGAAACACGTTTGTGCAGTCTAGGTTTTGTTTTGTTCTTTTTCCCTGGAGAGTGGTTATGTGTTCCATACAGCCTATGGTTGAAATGAATCTGCTCTGGGCAACAGCCAGACCACAATGGGCAATTGGCGCGGACAATACACTGTCTGCTCCAGCTGGCAGTTTGAGATCTGGCTCAAGAGGAAACCTAGCCTCAGGGCTCATTCCCACCAGCCACATTTTTGCCTTCTTTTTGAAACACATGCACCTTGTAGGTCACAAGTGCATGCATTTCTACCGAAGATCCATTTTACTTTTTCCACAGTTTGTTGCGGAGCATTTTATAAACACATTGCTAGATGAATTGTTAAATGCCAGGTATGTGTTCAATTTTTTTCTTTGCAATAAAACTCACTGAAACCTGCTTAGCTACTTGAATGAAAGCATAGATGCAATTTTTTTCCTTCAGCCAGGTCCATGTTTTAGTGTTTTAGAGGGCCTTTATAAAGGAAGGGATCTTATTCAAAGTTCTCTGGTAGTCTAGTGGTCCTCTATATGTTTCCCTATGTCTAGTGGTCCCTCATACACATCCCTGGTGTCTAGTAGTCCTCTATCGCTTCCCTGGTGTCTACTTGTCCCTCATACGCTTACCTAGTGTCTATTGGTCCCCATATGCTTCCCTGGTGTCTAATGGTCCTCTATATGTTTCCCTGGTGTCTAATGATCCCCTGTATGTTTCCATGGTGTCTAGTTTACAATTTGGGTAAAGAGGCACCCCTGTGTGAATAAAATTGGATCAAAAACAAGATAAGATCGAAAAAAGGAGGTGGCTTACCTCAATGACGAGATCTTTGTATAGACGAAGAGATATTTATTTAGTGCAGGCAGTGCGTTTCACGGGTCTAAGCCCGCTTCCTCAGGCCAGTAACAGTGCCATTTGCAAATTGGCGATCAGCAAAGGAAGCCTCTCGGAAAACATATTGCGCTATTGGGCTCTTGTTTTTTTGTCTTCTGTGTCTTCTTTTAGGGTGCTGAGACACCCATACTACTCTTCTGGTGTCTATTTGTCCACCCTACACACTTCCCTGGTTTCTTGTCGACTCCTTTACGTTTCCTTGGTGAGTCTAGTGGTCCCCTATATGTTTCCCTTATGTCTAGTGGTCCTCTTTACATTCCCTCGATGCCTAGTAGTCCACTATATGTTTCCCTGGTGTCTAGTGATCCCCTATATTTTTTCTTGGTGTCCAGTGGTCCCCAGGAGGTTCCCAGGCATCTAGAAGTCACCCCCTCCCCCCATGTGCAGAGCTCAGCATACTGCACAGAGGGAACCTGCGAACCGTCAGTGGAAGAATTGATAGTTGAGTCATACTGTCATTGCTGCTGCCTGCCAAGCTTTGCATGGGGGCAAGGGGTGAAGAGGATCAGACCCGTTGAGGACTGCACCAGGTAGTGGTGGCAAGGGGAGGGCCAGATAATGAGCACAGGAATGTGTTGAGCTGTGTATATCTATGGCCTAGAGCCTACAGAGGCTCCAGAAATGCTGTGGTTTAAAGGTAAGGGAATACACCAGGCTGTATTTGGGAAAAATGAGATGCAATACAGAGGCTTCAAACATAGATGTATACTGCTCTGTAAGACTACACTTCAAATTCTGCCTTGAAGCAAATCTAAAATGTGAAAACCCACTTCAGGATCACGGACTGAGGACCAATAAGGCACTATGGTTTACAAAACCTTCCCACTACATAGGTAAGTATCTATCCTGAAGTGAGTTTCATTGCTTCAGGTTCGTTTTAAGGGCTTGATTCACTAAGACAAATAGCATGCCTTATCAGAGATAACACACCTTCTCAAAATTAACATGCTTTATCTGAGTAGCATAGCGAGAGCTACGACGTTATGTCTGCTAATTAGCAACTCCATTCGTCCTGCCCTGAGCCCCTACAGGTTCGTAGCACTCGCTATGCTACTCTGATAAGGCGTGTTAACTTTGATAAGGCATGCTATTTGTCTTAGTGAATCAAGCCCTAAGAGCTGTACAGAGTGCTTTAGGAATACAAATAATGCTGCATGTGCACAGGATAGCAGATCATGTCTGCTGGTGGACTGCAGTTGAAAAAGAGATGGAAGATTTCCTGCTGATAAAACAAGTCTAAATATCCAAGGGAGAGAGATTGCGCTCCAAATGGTTCCAACAGATCACCAGGGGCTCGCAGTTAGATACAAAGTCACCGTCTCTTTGTTACACCAATAGCAGCCAAACACACTGCGCTCCTCAATCAAGTGACCCCCACAACAAAGGTTACACTGATCAACCCTGGAAAAAAATAAAAATCGCACATAGTGCTGAGTAACGTTTGGATAATAGGACCCTTGCCACCACGCTTATGCACTCCACCGGGATGTGCCCACCAAATGGGAATCACAGCTGTACACTCCCCTCTGGGTATGCACTCACCGTCACAATACTTGTGCTTCAGCTCATCAGTACTCAAAGTACTCGACCTCCTATCTCCGTCTGGTCTCACACCTGATAGAGATCCAACTTTAGGGTCCAGGGTATTATAGTAAAAAAATCCGTACAAAACAAATGTATGCTAAAAAAGTCTCTCTGGGGGATCAGCGTCCAGTATAGCAACAAGCAGCAGCAGCTGTACCGCGGAATACTGCCTGCTATCGCCGTGCCTCACTTCCCCTCCCACTAGACGTCAGCATGTCATCAGGCTCCTCCTTTACACGTTTCGTCATAAATGACTCATCAGGAGGCTGGTGTACCAGCCCCAGAGTGCATAAGTGTGGTGGCAAGGGTCCTATTACCCAAACTCAGTACTATGTGCGATTTTAAAAATTTTTTCCAGGGTTGATCAGTGTAACTTAAATAAAGAAAAAGAAAACAACAAACCAGTATATGCTGTTCTAAAAACGGCACAATTTATTGCATAATCATATACCAACACCAAAAATGTTAAAATAAGTGTCAGTGTTAAACTGACACTGCATAATTTAGATCTATAGAGTAGTCGACAGCACAACGCTTGAGAATACAAAAAGAGAGCACAGTGACTTACTATGAACAATATACACACATATAATAACCCCCCAAAGGTAATCAGGTAGTGTATAGGGTTAAAGGTCATACCTGGAGCACCCAGCCATTATGCAGGGAGGCAATCCAAATGTTATAAATGAGTTTTAAGGATTACCACTCACAGAGGATAACTGTGGGTATGACCCATATGATCAATAAACTAGTATTCATAGAATAAAAAGGAGATCCATGCATTATAGTTGCCCAAAGCAATTGCCATGTATAATCCTGTAATATAATCCTATAAGCACCGTAGGTGTCAATAATAGACTGGTAGTGAAAACTATTCAATATCACCAAAGTCCATCCATCCTATAATTAGAAGGTAAGTGTTGTAAATCATAGTCCCAGCCTCAATGAAAAACAGTGATCAGTGTAACCTCTGTGGTGGGGGTTACTTGATTAAGGAGCGCAGTGTGTTTGGCTGATATTGCTGATGAAACAAGAGGGCTCAAGGAGGAGTGTAGGAATTGTTTTGCTGCATACAGGGAAATCAGTTGGGGATTTCCGATTCCCACAACTTGCATATACAGATTGAAAAAATGGCTGATTGAATAAGACCTTGAATTGGGATAAAACTCTGACATAACATTTAGTAAAATGTGTTTCCTACTTTTGTTTACCCATTCAGTTATCATATTTCCTTTTGTGCACAAGTAATATTGCCTGTTTACAAATTACAAGGTCCCCAAAGTACAGTTTATCTGCTCTGAAAGCTGCCATTGCATTGTATTGCACAGCTGCTTTATTTATCTTTCTAGTGATCATTTCTCAGCAACAAAGAAATGTAAATAAAAGATAATGTTATCACATCTTCGGATGTGGCCAGAAAGCAAGGAGCTTTCCGCTAAAGAACAAAGTGCTGTGTTTAACAGTTTGAATGCTGCTCTGCTACAATTTATATATTTATTTTTTGTGGTAGTAGATTTTATGCTGTAAATAATCTTTAAGAACAAAGAGGAAATGCTGTGTGTCATACCACTTTAGAGAGTGGTATGAAGGAATCTTTTACAAAAGAACATTTCTTAAAAATTTGAATCTCCATGTTTAAATACTCGGAATGAAAATGTATTTGTCTGACCTATATGCAACTTTACTCACCTAAAAGTAGCTTTGCAGTACGGTCTCCCGACACCCACTGACTGCATGTTGACAATCAGGTATGCTAGAAAAGTATAAACAACTGCTATTATTATTCCTCTCATAACAGGCATTGGCAGCTCACTCGACCTTTTCTTCTCCATTCAGAGTAACATACTGCTCGGCTGACAGCTAAGCTACGTGTTTGTACAAGAAAAGAAAAACTGTCTGAAATAATAATTAATAAAAGTGTGTATTTAGCCTTTCATAATTTTGCCTCTTTGCGTCCTGCTGTTCTGTCATGCATTTCTAGTTATGCAGTTTCTCTCAAGCTTCCTAAAATTGTTATTTCAATAGATAGATTATATAATAATATATAATATATAATATAACAATGAACATAATAGATTATGTTCATTGGCACCATTGTGGAACTTGTGAATTTGAAAGAAGCATTCATAAAACTTGAAAGAAGCATTCATAAAACTGCCACATATCAACAGACTAAAAAAAACCCAAAACTTAGAATTTACCCCCTTTTCTTCTTCTAGTGACTACTGTAAATGGGGGTTGGGTTACTGCATTAAGCTGTACCACAATGGTGGCTCCGTAAATTGTTTGTTTCAGAGCTCTACTGAAATCTCAGTAGGGTTGAATGGACAAGGTGGTAGAATGGATTACCGCTACCTCATCCAATTTTAATCAGGGAGTGATTGATACCTTACCATATTGGGCATGTTATTGGCTACTATTAAAGCGACACTAAAGCGGAAAAAAGTATGATATAATGAATTGTATGTTTAGTGCAGATAAGGAATAAAACATTAGAAGCAAAGTAATTAGTCTCATATTTTTATTTTCAGTTATGTAGCGTTTTTTTTATAGCATTGCATCTTATTGTCATATTTGCAGTTTGCTCTGTCTTATAGTTTAAAATACAGAGTGTGGTTTGCAGAGCTAATGACCCTTTGAACTTCTCTTCTCACTGAACCTTATCTGAAGCTGTCTGTCACTGTTTCTTTGATGTATAGTGCTCCAGAAATCAGCGAAATCAGCGTGGAACTCAAATTTTTTTTTGCATAGATAACTGAAGTTTCTTAACTCTTCCTGTACTGTAAACCATATATGGCTTGTTTCTTTGCTATTAACCGGTTCAGCGCCGCGGTCCGAAAATCTCATGCATCCGAGCAACGTTCACCTCCCATTCATTCGCCTATAACTTTATTGCTACTTATCACAATGAATTGATCTATATCTTGTTTTTTCCGCCACTAATTAGGCTTTCTTTGGGTGCTACATTTTGCTAAGAATTATTTTTTTCTAAATCTATTTTAACAGGAAGATTAAGAAAAAAATGAAAAAATGTCATTATTTCTCAGTTTTTGGCCATTATAGTTTGAAATTAATATACGCTACCGTAATTAAAACTCATGTATTTTATTTGCCCATCTGTCCCGGTTATTACACCATTTAAACGATGTCCCTATCACAATTTATGGTGCCGATATTTCATTTAGAAATAAAGGTGCATTTTTTCAATTTGCGTCCATCACTATTTATAAGCTTATAATTTTAAATAATATAATAACATATTCTCTTGACATGCATATTTAAAAAGTTCAGACCCTTGGGTAACTATTTATGTTGTTTTTTTTTTTTTATTGTATTTTTTATTTTTATTTTTAATTAAAAAAAAGTGTATGTGGGTAATTTTTGGTGTGGGAGGGAAACTGTTAATTTTAAATGTAAAATAATATTTTTTTTTTTTATTAAAAATGTATTGTGGTGCAGTTTACTATTTGGCCACAAGATGGCCACAGTGAAAAAAGTCCTGGATGCGAACGATCTCGCATCCAGGAACTTATAAGCAAGGGAGATGTTTCCTGGGGGCAGAAATACCGCGCTCTCTGGAGAGAAAGGAGAGAAAGCGTTGGTATTTCTGCGGGGAAGATAGATCGGTGAATGGGAATTATATTCCCATTCACTGATCGGGGGCTGGCAGCGGGAGCGCGCGCGGGGGCGCGTCCGATCGCGCGCACGAGGCGGCAGCAGCAGTGCCTATCTGGACGAGGAAGCTCGTCCAGATAGGCCGATTCTGTTTCTTAGCTGTACTACACATACAATTCATTATTTCATAAGTTTATTTTCACTACAGATTCCCTTTAAGTAAAACAAAAAATGATCAATAATACTGAATTGATGCACATATAGGCTCCTTTTATTCAAATGCATGCAGTGTGGAAGTGAACTGCAGCCAACCATTTCTAACTAGAACATTCTGTTGGGAACTTCTAGACCAGCGAGGGCTAACCTTGGCACTCCACCTGTGGTGAAACTACAAGTCCCATGAGGCATTGAAATACTCTGACAGCTCTAAGCATAACTCAGGGAGGCAGAGGCATGATGGGATTTGCTGTTTTGTCACAGCTGGAGTGCCAAGGCTAGCCATCACTGTTCCAGACTGACAGATTGGGCCTGATTGGGCTTGGCTATTTCCGCCGGTGCCTGAGCGGTTATCCACTAGTGCTCCTGCGCTGGCAGGGCAATGTAAATATTATTGTACTGCACGTTTCAGGGGTGCCATAAATGTATGGGCTACCATTTATATTACTAATTTAATATTTTACATTTGTTTTGCCTGGCTGCTTTGCCAGTACAATTAAAACATAAGTATTCTTCTGGATTTGAATAGTATGAAAAGCAGAGGATTTGCTCAAAGTACATTGTTTTAAAGTAAGTTGTCAATGGCACACTCCACATTGTTGTCATTCAATGTTTCTTTTTAAAACTAGAACATCTGAATGAAGTCCTGACAGTTAGACAGTTAGAATCCTCTATATATGTCTTATGATTAAAAGTGCTTATACTTTGTGACATATTTATTTAAGGTAGATATTTAGAGATGTTTAGACACTGCACTCTTAGACAGGAATGGTCAGCAGTTAGGGGTGTAATGGCTATAGGATGAGGGACATCACCACTTCAGAACATCAATAAGGAAATAGCCTGCGCTTCGCTTTGTTCAAGACTTTTATGAATCCAATGTTTCGGAGACACGTAGTGCCTCTTTCTCAAGGACAAGCCTTTTAAAGCACAATTAAGGAGAGACAGTTAAATTGTACTCATATGGTTATAGGTGCAGTGGTACAGACTTTAAATAGGCATTTGCTGGGTTACAGTTCAGTACAGTAACTGCAACCTACCCCTGTTAGCTTGCATTGTGAGCACTCATTGACAGATGTTGTTTTTAACATGTATGTGGTTTTAATGAAACTTTTTTTCATATAAATGTTATTGGCCAAGGCTGTAATAAATTATTGTGTTTTTTTTTAAAGAGAATTTTTATTGAACATTTTGCATAATACAAACAAACAATGCCAGCCCTTACCCTCCCAACCCATCCCCAGACCCACCCAAAAAAGAAACACGCTAACCCCTGGGGTCCATATGTACTGTCATAGTACTAATAGTAATACATACTCCAATAAACCACATATTAATCGCATGACAAACATTCATCCGGACTTAAAGAACTATCTGTCCATGAGTTCAGATAAAAAAAAGGGGGTCAACAAGTTACAGATGCAGGTCTGATACACTGATAGTGATGTCAAGATGAGGAACTGTGGTATTACCATTCTGTAACCATCTACTCCAAACTTTATCGAACTTGGCTGGGTGGCCCCTCGCTTGGTATGTGAGGCAGTATAAAGGGAGGTTTTGGTTAATCAGGTTTTTAAAGTCTTCCACTGATGGGGGTGCAGGGGACTTCCATTTAATAAGTAAACACTTCCTTGCGTAGAAAAAGGCAGTCCTAAGAAATAGCTGTTTGTGCTTATTGCAGGAGACGTTATCAATGATACTTAGCATAGAGGCCTTAAAGGACAGATCAATTGGTCTGCCAAGAGTTTGAGACAGTAGATGGGTGACCTGTTTCCAGAAATTAAAAACCGGCCCACAATCCCACACACAATGGATAAAGTCTGCTTCGGGGTGTCGGCATTTATAACACCTAGAACCAGTGCCCTGCCCCATTTTGGATAACTTGTGAGGAGTATAATATATTTGATGCAGCCATTTAATCTGAATTGATTTATCGTTGGCACTAATCACACTAGGCATATAGTGCATTTCTAATTCTATCCAGTCTGCAGGTGTAAACTCATACCGTTCAGATTGCCATCTTGTTTTGGCTAGATCATATTTATGAAGACCCACCTTCTGTGATAGAGCAGAATAGTATCTAGAAATTTGTTTGGACTTGTCTTTGTTAAGTACTAATAATTCTGGCTCCGATGGTTTAATGCGGACACCCGAAACTCCCACTTGAGATCTGATGGCATCACGGAGCTGGAAATAGTGAAACAGGGAGTGGCGCGGGAGGTTACATTCGGTTTTTAAGTTAATGAAAGATCTGAACTCCCCTTCCACAAAAAGATGATTGATGTATTTAATACCATGTTTGAGCCAAAATTGATTATCCTCCATTTTGAGAAGTTCAGGTAAACGGGGGTTTGCCCACAGAGGGGCACTGGGGGACACTGAGTTCGGATCGCCAGGAAATAACCTATCCACTGACCTGTATACCATCAATGCAGCTTTTAGAAGGGACGAGCCTCTGCTACAAGGGACTACCCCTCTATAGATTATATTGGCTAAGGCTTCGAATGAGGTAGCTATATCCGCCTCCAGGGTCATGGAAGCATCGTCTCTGACTGCGCTCATCCACTTTTGAATGTGAGTAAGCTGTGCGGCTAAGTAATAAAGACGGAAATTGGGGAGAGCAAGTCCTCCAAATGCCGTCGGGAGACGTAGGGTGGACAGAGCTAGGCGTGGTACGGAACTACCCCACAGGAAACCGGATACCATTGAGTCTAATTTATTGAAGAGACGTTTGGGGATATATTCAGGTGATGATTGTAAGATGTAAAGAAGTTTTGGAGCACATATCATTTTGATAATTGTGGCTTTGCCTACTAAATTTAGTGGGAGCTTGCTCCATGTCTTAAACTTATCCCTAAGTGACTCAATTATGGGTATAAGATTAGTTTGTATATATTCTGTAACGTCTCTGGTGACATTTACCCCCAGGTATCGAAAAGATTCTGCCACCACCAACTGTGAGGATGGATTAATTGCCCCTGCTGCCTCTGGGTCCAAGGGAAAAAGTACGGATTTGGACCAATTTACCTTAAGGCCCGAGACCCTCTGGAAGGCTGTGTAAATATTAAAGACCTCCACTAGTGAAGGGCCTGGGTCTGCGAGGTACAACAGGACATCATCAGCGTATAGTGAAATCCTTTCTTCTATTTTATGAACTTGAAGGCCCTTGATTGCTGTAGATGATCTGACGTGTTCAACTAGGGGTTCCATTGCCAAAGCAAACAGGAGGGGGGACAAGGGGCACCCCTGTCTGGTTCCTCTGGTTATCTCAAAGGGCTCCGAGATATATGAGTTAACTCTTATTCTTGCCCTAGGGTGTGCATATAATATGTCGAACCACTTCCTGAACGTCTCCCCAAAGCCCATCTTGCATAACACCGCTTTCAGGTAGGACCATTCCACGGAGTCAAATGCCTTGTGGGTGTCCAAGGACAAAATGACTCTGGTGCCTGCGTTTCTGTGTGGGAATTGCACATTAAAAAAGAGGCGTCTTATATTGGATTTGGTGGATCTCCCAGGTATAAAACCCGTTTGATCCTCGTAAACCAAGGTGGGAATGTATTGATTGAGGCGATTAGCAAGAATTTTCGCTAAGATTTTTGCATCAGTGTTTATCAAGGAAATGGGTCTGTATGATTCACAGAGGTCAGGATTCTTGTTTGGTTTGGGCAGTAAGATAATTAAGGTTTCATACAGAGAGTCAGGAAGTGTTCCAACAGATAGGGAATGGGCATACAGTTTAGCTAGTTTAGATACGGATATCTGCTTACTTTTAAGGTACCACTCCGCTGGAATACCATCAGGGCCCGGTGTTTTACCTTTTTTAAAGGAATCTATCGCCATTATTATCTCAGTTTCTGAAATAGACAAGTCTAACGCATCTCGGGCGACCTCATCCAGACTGGGTAGCTCCACCCGGTCCAGAAAGGCAGAGATTGAGCTTGAGCAGTTATCGGATTTGCTGGTATACAGGTCAGTGTAGAAGCCAAAAAACTCCCTGGCAATATACAATACAATACAATAATACAATACAATAACATTTCTATAGCGCTTTTCTCCCATAGGACTCAAAGCGCTTAGGCTCTCTCAGATTCAGTAATTAGTAGGATGAAGTATTCACACAACAAAAGTTATATTTCTGCAAATGCCAGACTGAACAGGTGGGTTTTCAGTCTGGATTTAAACACGTCCAGGGATGGGGCTGTCCTGATCTGTTGAGGTAAGGAGTTCCAAAACGTAGGGGCAGCATGACAGAAGGCTCTGGGACCAAAAGTTTCTAAGTGGACTCTGGGTATGACTAGATTATTAGAACCTGTGGATCTGAGAATGCGGGGATTGCTACGCAGCTGTAACATATCTTTCATGTATCCAGGGCCTAGATTATTCAGGGATTTAAATGTCAGTAGGCCGATCTTGAATAGGACCCTCCATTCTATAGGTAGCCAGTGAAGGGAATGCAGGACTGGCGTTATGTGGCAGTGACGGGGTTGGTTGGTTAGCAGTCTGGCAGCAGTATTCTGTATCAGCTGTACCAGCTGGTCTGACCAGGCAACAGGATTAATTTCCACATTGGCTATTGACAGCCCAGTATGGAATATAAGGTCCAGAGTGTGACCTTTCCTGTGAGTAGCAGAGCTGATTGATTGGAGGAAGCCCAGTTCATGTAAGGCACGAGGTAGCTCTTTTCCAAATTGTGAGGAGGAGTCGTCCACCCATGTATTGAAATCTCCAAGAACAATCCATCTGGGGTGTTCCAGTGTAATGCTGGGAATACACGGTTCGTTTTTGCCTTCTTTTAAACCTTCGTTTCGATTGTGCCTTTTGTCCTTTTCGATCCCGAAATAATCGGTCATACGGTTAATATCACCACCCACGGTTTCGTTTTTTTTTCGATTCTGATGGTTTCGTTTTTCCAATGATCGAAGGCTGCAAAGAAACGAAACGAAAATCCCTTTTTACAGGGACGGACTAGCATAAACGAATATATAATCGATCTGAACAGCCATCAAGCCTACCAATGGCTCGATTAGATGGATAAAGAGAGATAATATCAAACATGTTCGATCACTAGTCGTTCGTTTTTGGGGTCTATTAATCGAAACTATAATGAGATTATGACTATTTTCACATACGTTTTCAACACTCGATTCGTTTACCGAACGAATCGAAGGTTTAAACGAAGGCAAAAACGAACCGTGTATTCCCAGCATTAGGTTGCATAGGAGGTCTACAAGTTCCTCAAGGAAGTCTGAGTATTTTTCTGGTGGGCTGTAGATCAGCAATATGTTAATGTTTTCCTCAGCTGAAAGTTGCACCCCCAAGCATTCAAACGAGTTGGTAGGACCTACAGTAAGTAGTCTGATTTTCAAAGCTGATCTAAAGCAAAGTGCAACCCCTCCTCCCCTGCGTTCTTTCCTGTTGCAGTATATCACGGAATAGTTTGTTGGCACAGCTGCCTCCAGGGTGGGGCCAACAGGTTCAGAAAGCCAGGTTTCAGTCAGGCAGGCCAGATCAGAAGACTCTATTAGATCATGTATGATTGCTGTTTTGTTGTTTATTGATCTGACGTTGCAGAGGACAGCCTTGATGGGGCTAACCTGGGAGCTGAGGTCTGAGATTGAGGACTCCAGGAGGGAACAGTCTCCAGATGTGTGGCTGTCATCTCTGCTGGATTGTGCTGGAGCTATTAGGGTTGTTGGCTGGGTGTACTCTGTAGATTTTGTCACAGAGTTATTTTGGTTCTGCAGTGAATAACGTCTTTTCCCACGTCCCCTGGATCCTCTCTTTGTCTTTCTGTAGATTCCAACAGACTTAAGTAGAATTATTGTTGATTTGTCAATTGGATATATATTTCTTGGTTGGTATACAGCTAGAAGTGTCTGTGCTGAATATTGATGTTTACACATTACGATGGACAAGAGACAGCTCAGGGCTCCTGCTAAGAAAGGCCCTATTTAAAGTCAAGGTGTGAACTTTCACGGCTGTGGCTGGTATCCTGCAGAGATCAAAGGGCCTGTATAGACTGAAATGTCCTTACACAGAGATGTATGGATGGACAGCATGGATTTGAAAACACAGTCCTTTGTTTAGGAGTTTGAAGATATAATATATAATATATGTAGAAAAATATAGTCTATTGAGCATAGATGCTGTAGATAATCGATGAAAGTTACTCACAGGATGGGAGACGGCGGGCACAAAGAGGCAGAAAGTCTTTAAGGTCTCAGGTCAATTCCAAGGAAGGTGTGCAGTGTCCAGCAGTGTGTGATACCAAGGAAGATCCAATCCAGCTTAAATCTTTGCCATCCCAAGTAATCCAGGTGTTCTGAAAGGTTATAGGTGTTGCTGGAGAAGTGATACATTAGAATCCACTGAAATTTCGGTCCAGTCTTTCCATTAAGAGGTTTAAAGTAGCAGAAATGAGATGTAATGTCTGGAGCAGCCTTAGAGAGCAGCAGCACCAGTCTGGGCGCGCTCAGTAGCTGTCAATATCTACTGAGGAGGTATGGAACGTGCCTGAGGTAGAGAGTATTCTAGGAATGGCCATAACTGTGTCATTAGATCTAAGCATATAAACTAAAAGCTTGCTACATTTATTGCCAAACTCAAATGATCTTTGTCTAGATATGATTTCTCTGCGTTTTGCTCGCCTCACCAGTTCCAGCTCATGCGATCTTCTAGCTAGAGCCCAGTTTTCATAGGTCTCAGCACCTGGGGCTAGTATCAATTGCCGTTTGGCTTCCTTCACTTTGGATTCAGCTAACTCCCGAGAGGCCTGATCATTTTGTCTGATGATAGACATAGAGGCCCTAAAAGAGCCCCGTAGAACCGCCTTACTGGCGTCCCAGCATATATTTGAGTCAGCTGATCCTGTGTTTTCGACCCAGTAATGTGTCATGGCTTCGCGACAGGTGGTTAAGATTGTCGGGTCTTCCAGCGACCAAGGGCCCATTCTCCAGTGACCGGCTTGGCTTGCACCTAAACAGCGCAACTCACAGATCAGTGGAGAGTGGTCCGATATGCCATGAGAGAGATATTTCACTTCTTCCACCATGGGCAATATATCTTTAGTGCCAAGACACATATCGATTCGCGACATGGATTTGAACTGATCCGAAAAGCAGGAGAAATCCCTTTTTTCGGGAAAACGCCATCTCCATATGTCTGTTAGTTCAAGTTTTGACATCCACTCAACTAGAGAGGGACATGAGCGGGAGCTCTTAGATAGTTTATCTTTCTGGGGATCAATGACTGCATTAAAATTCCTTATTATAAGAATCGGATTGTCAAGATTGTTGCGAATCTTAGATGTCATGGCATCAAGAACTGAGGGGGAGAAGGGTGGAGGGATATATAGTGATACCACTGTGAGTTTGCGGCCTTCAATCATGATCGTAATTATTGTGAATCTACCTGTTGGGTCTACCTGAACTTCCTGTACCGAGCCTGGGAAGCTCTTACTTATGAGAATTGCAGTACCTCTAGAAAATGAGGAGAAATGTGAAACGTGGTAGCTTGCTATCCAAGGTTTTTTTAGGGAGAGAACCCTACCACCTGTTAAGTGTGTCTCCTGTAGACAGATGATATGGGGTGAGAGTTTTTGCAGATAGTCAAAAACTAGCCTGCGCTTAATGACATTGTTTAAACCCCTAGTATTCCATGATACTATGCGTAGATTAGCCATAGTCAGATAGTAGAATGAGTGTTACTTTTATTGGACGTATTATTGTGGTCACTGGAGTATTATTGTATAAAAAATAGGATTGTTGGACCCCTACCCCATTTATCTTAACAAACCCAACACCCCGGTACCCTCCCCACTCCCTGCTCCCAACTCCAGGAAGTTTCATTCCCCGAACTTACCTAACTAGGGTATCGCTAGTGGCCAGCCCTCCCCACCCGCGTTAAGTAGGATGTGTGTTAACAAACCATTGTTTCAACATTGTTACAGTTAGAACTTATTTTTACTGACACAGGAATGACTAAAGTAGCCTCAGTGTGTCGCTAATATGCAGTTGACTTATGAGCAGTGGACCAGTTTTTTATCTGAGCCAGAGTCATATAGTAGTTTAAGTCTTATCACTATATCATGGTGAGTATAACAGTGTGATAAAGTGTATATAAAGTACAGGTGTCTGTGGCACAGATTGACATTGCATAGGGAAATAAATCAAATAAACCGATTTGCTCAACAGGAATCCGAGCAGGAGAAAACAGACAGAAAATGGGTAAGCAGAGTCAAATTTCCCATGGAGTGCATATACGCCACAGTACACTAGCACCTTAAGAGCAGACAGACTGTGTACCCTTAATGCTAGTTAGCATGACATCATACAGCAGTACGTGTAAGAGGCACTTCATAACACACAGGGTTAGCTGTCTTATTACATTTGAAAGCCTTGATCATCTAGCCACTGTGACACTTCCTCAGCTGTAAAGAAAAAGTGCGCTTTGCCTCCATGTGTGACTTTCAGTTTAACTGGAAACAGCATGCCATATTGAAGTTGGTTATCTCTGAGGCGTTTTTTGACGTTGAAAAAAGTGGCCCTTTTTTTCTGGATCTCTAGTGAAAAGTCCTGGTAAATGGAGACTTTAACTCTGTTTATGGTTAGATCTGGATAATTTCTAGCTTCGCGCAGTATAGCTGTTTTGTCTCTGTAATTGAGAAACTTCATAACTATGGGGCGTGGAGAGGCCCCAGGCTTTGGCGGGCCTCCGGGTACTCTGTGTGCTCTCTCAATAACATAGGCCTGTGACACATTTAAGTCAGGAAGTACTTCCTTAAACCAGTTCTCGAAAAAGATCTCAGGGTTGGGGCCTTCTGCTTTTTCCGGGACCCCTACTATTCGCAGATTACATCTGCGGGCCCTGTTTTCTAAGTCATCGAGTTTAGCAGAGTGATTAGTGGAGGTACTGGTTACCCTTTGAATATTTTGTTGCATGGGTGCCACAGAGTTCTCCAGGTCACTGATCCTGCGTTCTGATATAGTGGTGCGGTCTTTCACTTTAGATAAATCATGTTTCACAAAAGAAATATCAGCTTGAATAGAGTCTAATCTTGAGGTCAAGGATGTGTGTAAAAACTTATTTGCCTCCATTATTTCAGCTCTGGACGGCTCTTCTGCGGCCTGTATATCATCCTCCAATATTCCCACTTCACTATCCTCCTTCTGCTGCATAATGGAGTCTCCACTACCCGATCTAGCTGGTGACAAAGGTGATTGTGCAGGCAGGGAGGTATTATGTGGACTATTGGGGCCTGTGTGGAGATCAAGCTGCGTGGCTATATTAGATTGTGGAGAATTATTTATGTCCTGCAGCACAGCGGCTTCACTATCATGAGCGCCAGTCCCTCCTTCTGGAGCGTTTTTTCCCCCCTTATTCCTATCCTTTTTGGTGATAGGGGTCTGTGCAGGTCGGATCTTACCCGAGGGAAGAGCGGGGGTCATCCCTGGTGTTTGGTGCGAGCTCGTGCCCGGCAGAGTTTCCTCCATTCCCTCCGCCATTAGAGCTGCTGCCTCATTGCTGCCGGCGCCATCTTGCGGAGCTCCGTGGGCGAAACGGGCAAGCCTCTCCGCCGGGTCTGCTGCCTTCTGGCTGGTTTTTGCAGACATCCCTCCTTGTGGCCGTGACCCCCTCAGTCTCTGGGACCAGACCGAGGTCAGTTTGAGCGGTTTGGATAGCAGGATACCGCCGGAATGTACGCGGGTAAGGGAGAGCTGGGAAACTCACGTCCTCACAGCTTCATGGCCGGCCACCAATAAATTATTGTTATTCACATGAGACCTTTACAGTAGTTTTCAGAGTTTTTAATATAATCAAGCAATAGGCCCCCGCTGGGAGCTCTGGCACTCTCTCAGTGGTGTGCACAGTGTGTGAGTGCCGTAGATCCCAGCAAGGGCCTATGGCTTGATTATATTTTTGTCCTTGAGAAAGGGGCACTAGGTGTCTCCAAAACATCAGACTAATAAACGTATTGAACCAAAGAGGAGTGCAGGCCATTACCTTATTGATATTCATTTTGAAAGGAACCTGAAGCAAGAAGTATATGGAGGCTGCCATATTTATTTCCTTTTAACAACACCAGTTGCTTGGCAGCCCTGCTTTTATGCATCAATATTTTCTGAATCACACACCTAAAACGAGCATGAAGCTATTTTTTGTCAGATTTGACAAAAATGGCAGAAACACCTGATCTGCTACATGCTTGTTCAGGGTCTATGGCTAAAAGTATTGGAGGCAGAGGATCAGCAGGACTGCCAGGCAACTGGTATTGTTTAAAAAGAAAAAAATATGACAGCCTCCATATTCCTTCCACTTTAGGTGTCCCTCAAAGAGGCCCTGTCAATGCTGCCTTCCTTTGTGATATCAAGAATACCTGGGAAGCATCTCCCCATTTGCTTTCAGTGCTTGTTTTCTGCTGCATCATCTTTTCTTTCTCAGCGTTTCACTTTTGTGTATATTTAGATGAATTACAGATTTGTGTCTTGTTTATGCAGATATCGTTGAGGAGGATGACGAGGAATCTGATCAGGAGCTTGAGAGACAGAATATTGAAGAACTTTATGACTATGTAAGGCAGACACATCAGGAGGAAGGTCAGTCTTTGCATGAAGATGTGCAGCACCCTGCTCTGATACCTGTACTCCGTCCATATCAGACAGATGCTGTCAACTGGATGCTCCAGAGAGAGAACTATAAATGTGTAGTTTCTAACGGTAGGTACGGTATGTAGATGATTTGTTTCAATGACAACACTTTAAGACCGTAGTGATGCCTTCTACCTAAGTTTCACAAGGTTTTTCCTTTGCGCTACGTATGCAGGGCAGTCGGTGCACATTTTTTTTACTACATGTAGAAGGGCTCTTAGTCCCCGAGCCCACTACCGCAGTTGTGTCCACTTTTCAGCAACACATCAATGTTACAGAAGCTGAAAGGTGGACAGAAGTGGACACAAGTACGTTAGGTACTCATTCACACTATACGCGCTGCCGTGTGCATTTCAGCATCTTGTATGGTCTGTGACGCCCAAGAATGCCAGAAGTGCATAGACAGCACTTCTTACATTCAGATTATATGCGCTGCACAACAGTTCTATGCACTTTCGCACTACTGCACGCGGTTTTGGCAAAGCGCAGCGCTGACCCAGTTCACAGCGGCACAGATGGTGTGCGATTGTGTGCGTTGCATTCCGATCACACGCCCATTCTATGTTTACAATGTGAACGAGGAGTGGGCACAGGCCCTTATTCATATTATTACTCGGAACTCGGGCTCATTTTTTTTTTTTTTAACTTCTATGTAGAATATGTAAGGGATATAACCTCAGTAAGGCTGTCATGGTTGTGTGATTTGGAAAAATAAAAGGTACTTTCCCTATTGCCATCTCTTTAAAGTACAATATATGGCCTAACTTGCAGCTTGCCACTAGCCAATCTCCATTTTATTTTGTTCAATGGTGTTTTTTTTACTGTACATACCACATAATACACATATCCATAATCAATGCAGTCAGCATTACTTCTAGATGATTTGTGTTCGGGGGGGGGGGGGGGGGGGGGTTGTGTTTGCATATCTAGACTCCTCTAGGCATGGAGAGGAAGGGAATGGATCACAGATTACACTGATCAGGCTTATATTTCGTTAATATTAGAATTCCAGAAATCATTGATTGATTTGGTAGACAGATAACAGTGGTATTGAGAAATTATGTCAGGAGAAGTTTAGAACATTAAGGGAATGTAGGTGTTGTTCGCTGAAGCCACAATACTGCTATATACTGTATCCTAGTTGGGCTACAGAGATTGGATGCAGTTTATGACAGTTGACAGACACTGGGGGAAGGGTAACACATTGTGAAAGCTGACAGATATTCGACTACCACCTTCAACCAGTGCATCAGTAATAGAGAGGCTTACATTGCAGGCTACCTATTTTACACCAATGGTCTTCTTTAAACAGGCTGAGCTGTAAATTACACTTTTTATGCAGTCAGTTGAAAAAAAAAATGGCTAATACCCTGGGGTCACGACGCTGCAGCTCTGGCTCTGTGTGTCTCATCACAGAATGTTGGGAGGTGGAGGAGAGGCAGAGCTGGCCATTGAGAGCCGGGGAAGGGACGTTCCTAACACCAGGAGGAGTGTTTTGCAGGAGTGTCTCTCCTACAAGGCATGCCCCTTCCCCTGTAAGTCTACCAACAAGCTCAATGTCAGTAGATTTGGGGGTCACAGCATAGCACAGGGGGGCTGATAGTGGTGCAGAAGGGACACAGACGCATGTCATAGAGCAGGGAACAGACCTCTATGTCCCAATTGCCCCAGATACACTTTAAATGTGGTCTTTTATCATCTTCAGACTTGTGTAAATGAAGGTCAGCACATGGAGATGACTTTGACACAAATCAAAACCTATTGTGATTAATTAATCAAGCAAAAGTTTGTTATTTTACTTCTGTTTTGTTTTTCTTAGGAAACGCTCTGCATCCTTTATGGAGAGAAGTCACTACATTAGATGAAGTAAAGATTTACTATAATCCATTCTGTGGAAGGTAAATGGGCAATTTACCTCTAAGTATGAATATTCTCAATTAATTAATCTCACATGTCTACTTTGAAATAATTTATAACATTCCACTAGCAGGTCCCAGTTTATCAGCACTTACACATTTTTGTCCTAATTTTCTTTCTTCCAGTATAATTAGGGAGCACCCTGCAGCTTGTCATGAGTGGCCTGGAGGGATCCTTGCTGATGAAATGGGTCTTGGAAAGACAGTAGAAGTTCTCAGTTTAATCCTCTGTCACCCAAGGAAAGATCTTCAAACAGGCTTGCTAGTATTAGCCGAGGTATATATGTTCTGGTTTTCAAAATAAACGAACTAAGCTTTTATTTCAATTAAAAAATGTAGGGATGATACCCTGCTGACTAAATACAGTACAGAGCTTCTGCAGCACCTTATGATGCTTGACCATTCATACCAGAAACCATAGAAGGCGATTGTGACAGGGATACATGTGTCACAGTACCTTGCTGATCGCCGGTGATCAGTGACGCACTTAAACGCTGCAGGAAAGCACCCCAGTGTGAATGGGCCATTAACGTATAGTATTAGTGGCAGAGCATCAGCACAGAAGTCAGGCGACAAGCATTAGTTCAGCCCCTGCTCAGAGCTCCATATAACTGGCTGCTTTCAAAACCAGACATGGACTGGGGTGGAACAGGGAGACCCACCCAGTCACCTTCCTTCCCTGTTCCAGAGCTCTGGGCCATTGTAACAACCTAATTAAAACATAGCAACTGATTGCTGTCAATCTATCCCAAACCCCTTATCCAGTTCCTACCTGTCTTAAAGGGGCCAATGCCTAAAATAAGGCAGAATATATCTGCCATCCTGGACCCATCCCTATAGTCCTGTACATTAGTTTAGGGCGGATTTCCACTAGGAGCCGTGGTCGTTTCCGATTCAGCAGCGTCTCCTGTCATGCTGCAAAGACGCAGCCTAAATCTCTAAGGTGTGGAATGCAAAGCTATAGGGATTCAGGTGCTTGCTGTGGACGGCAGCCCATTAGTGTTTCAAAGTGAGAAGATCAATATAAGATAGATCAAGAAATTATTGATACTCCCTGTGTAACTCGTTCATCTTGTTTGATTCAGTGTAGATTATCATATTTACTACAAACACATCAACTAACATTGTGATGGGCTAAAAGGTGTTTTTTTTTTTTTTTTTTTAATATATATGCAGAAATACTGGTTGCTTGGCAGTTGGAAACAGCCATTATTTACCACAATGCAATGAGGTTCACAAGCAACTGTCATGACCAGGGCACCACACTGTGGGAGGGGTTTAGCCACATTATCAGCTAAACAGATGTCCCTGATTCACAATTCAAGAAAAGATCAAGATTTCTTGTGGGAAAGGGGGCATCGGCTATTGATTTGGATGAAGTTCAGTCCTTGGTTACAGATCCTTTTTAGGGAATTTGCTATTAACAACATGCTCATGCCTAAAAAAAATGATATTTTGTGATGGCAATAAGAACTTTCTCAATAATAAATGGCTCTTTCAGTATAATTTCTTTTTTGCCATTAAGATCTGGAAAATATGCAACAATGTAGTAAGAGCAAGCCATTGCAAAATAGTATAAGTAAAACATATACACACAAAAATAGTTTTTGCGTGTAAAATACCAGTATATGTGCAAGGCAATATGTTGTCACAGAGAAACATATCCTACATTGTAATATCAGTGAATTTATCAGCCTACATGGGTAATCTAGAAAGAGTGGAAATTTCAATCAAATTAAAAAGCAATCAAAGATACACCAATTACAGAGGGTCTTGATATAATGGCTAGCGAGGGAGGATAAAAATGTCACATCTGGTGTCCATACACAGTACAATTTTTTTTCATTTTTTGGGGGATCAAAGAAATTCAATCAATTATTCCATTTGGTCAAATAGTTTTTAAAACTGTTTTCAAGGTACCATACGCGAATGTTCGATTTTTTGGAAAATCTGAGAAAAACGATTAAATATGAATTGTTTTTTATCTAACGGTATTTTCTTATGCAACCTACCATACACTATACAATTTCACAAACTATCCCCCAGGTTTTTCCAAAATGTCCAATCAGATTTTTATCAAAAAACAGAATAGTGCATTTTTTTCTTGATAAAAAAAAATATTTTTGATTTTCGCTCTTTTGATTGTTTTGGTCGAATAAATGGGAAAATCAAACATTTTAATTGTACCGTGCATGGGCACCATAATGCAGATGAATAAAACAGCCAAAAGAAGTATCCATGAGGGCTCGTTCCCACTATCGCGAATCCGCATGCGTCCAACGCATGCGGATTCGCACATGTAATGTGAGTGGATGGGGCTGTTTCCACTCCTGCGGTGGCGTTGTGCGTTTTTTGTTGCGGAGAAAAAACGCACAAAAGAGGCAACGATTTCGCCTGCGTTTTTTACATGCGTTTTTACCCGCGATTCGCGTGAGATTTCGCACCTTTTCCAATGTTATTTTGCCCTAGCAGTGTCATGGTTAATTTCGCATGGCACCCTGCCATGCGAAATCGCACGCGAAATCGCGGGTAAAAACGCATGCAGAAACGCGTCTGCATGCGTTTTTACAAGCGTCGGAATGCCGGCGAATCGCGTCGCAACAGTGGAAACAAGCCCTAAAAGAACGGAAGATGTGACGACTCCACCAGATATCACCACCACAATGTGATTCTTGATCTGGAGTGTGTTGAATAGATGCTTTTCACCTAAAACACCAAGTTACCACAAGCAATTATTATTTATTATTATTATTTATCGTATTTATAAAGCGCCAACATATTACGCAGCGCTGCACAATAGATAAAAGGGTTAAAGTACAAGGTAGGACATACAGGAAACGCACAACAAAACGAGATCATGCAAATGATTTGATAATACAGTGTCATAGGTCAAAATAGAGATTGTTCTAGTCCACAAAAGGGGTGATTGTCAGTAAGATTGCATAATCAAGCTGGAAACACTAATGCTGGGAATACACGTTTCGTTTTTGCCTTCGTTTTAGCCTTCGTTTCGATTGTGCCTTTTGTCCTTTTCGTTCCCGAAATAATCGAACGTACGGTTAATATCACCACCCACGGTTTCGTTTTTTTTTTCGATTCTGATGATTTTGTTTTTCCAATGATCGAAGGCTGCAAAGAAATGAAACGAAAATCCCTTTTTACAGGGACGGACTAACATAAACGAACATATAATCGATCTGAACAGCCATCAAGCCTACCAATAGCTCGATTAGATGGATAAAGAGAGATAATATCAAACATGTTCGATCACTAGTCGTTCGTTTTTGGGGTCTATTAATCGAAACTATAATGAGATTATGACTATTTTCACATACGTTTTCAACACTCGATTCGTTTACTGAACGAATCGAAGGCTAAAACGAAGGCAAAAACGAAACGTGTATTCCCAGCATTAGGGAGAGGGCCATGCCAGAGGCTTACAATCTAAAGGGTGGGGGTGGAGACAATAGGTGCATCTGTTGAGAGGGTGTCTAACAGAACATATTATGGTGCTGGTGTAGGGGGGTATGCAAGCATGAAAGGGTGAGTCTTGAGAGCTTGTGTGAAGGTGGAGGAGAGTCTGGTGGCTGGAGGGAGTGAGTTTCAGAGAATAGGGGCAGCCCTGGTGAGGTCCTGCAATCGTGCATGTTTGTTTTTATTTGGTGGAGTGGCTTACGGGCTGTGCAGTTCAGATTCAAAGGCAGAGATGATCTAGTTAGACAGCAATACAAGTAAATCACAGCAAAGATAATGTTAAATTAATAATGGTGAATTCGGGTAAATTCGTTTTTTCGCCCTTTGAAAGCTGCCCTTAGAAAGCGAACCTATTTGTCGGCGCACCGACAAATGAATGAGCTCTCCTTAGATACACAGAGCTAATCAGGAAGGCCTGGTCAGCTGGCAGACAATATGCTAATTAATAGAGGTGGGCTTGTCTCCTGCAAGTTCAAACAGATCTGTATGTGATACAGGCTTTGATGGAAATTGCAGGCCAGCCACCAGGAAGTAAAGAGTGAACAAACAAAGCCAGAATTCAACAGCAATTACAATAATGTCTGTAATGTTACTCAGGTGCTAACACTATTACAGAGGTAGATCAAGAAAGCAAAAGTGATCAAATACAAAAGATGGAAATTATCAGACATACACAGGCAATGCAGGATGAGATTAAGCGTGTGGTTGCAGATTTCAGTGCAGTTCAGATTCAAAGATGGAAATTATCAGCAATAGAAGCCTTTACAGTGAAACATTACAACTAACACATTTTGGGTGGTGGTTTCAAACCCACTTTAAAGTCTTAGCTCAGCTTCACATTTTTTTTATTGTACTGTATATGATAATACATATGTATCAATCAGCAATATACAAGGTCTTGTGTATTGCATATCTGTACTTACAATAAATGTATATCGAAAGAACTGGTCTGGTTGCGTTTTGCAGGTCCTTTTTTATGTTGAGACAGCTTGGCAATTTTATTAGACAGACCAGGTGTCTGTTTATTGTACAAAATCCTCCCCTCCATTCCATAATCACTCACATAAGGAAGTTGGGGAAAAGATGGGAGGGAGCACAAGCCCTGTTAGCATAGATCATCTGTTTCCTTTGCTGCTTGGAGCTTTACTCTTTGTGGTCAGCATTGTAGCACTACTCGTTAAATGCTTTATCACACTCAGAGCAGAAAAGAATTGGGTAGGAAGGTGATGAGTGTTAATGTGACACTGAAGCGAAAATACATTTATGAGATAACGAATTGTATGTGTAGTACTCCTATTTATATTCTCAGTTATATAGGTTTATTTATAACATTGCATCATTCTTTCATATTTGCAGTTTAGAAACCCCACTCTGTAGTTTAAGCTGTAAAATAGAGCAGAGCTAATGAATCTTTCCTGCATTAAAACCTTATCTCAAGCTGTCTCTAGCTGTTTCTTGATTGTTTAAAGTGAATGCCCAGGCAGATTTTAAAAGATGACATTTACTTACCTGGGGCTTCCACCAACCCCCTCCAGCCGACAGGTACCTCACAGCAGCCACACACATCTTCACCAGCAATGAAAGAAGCAGGAAGGGCTTTAAAGCAAAAAAAAACATTTGCTTCCAGTGTCCAAATCCCCCCCCCAAGTCTCTGATCTTAAAAATGTTGCCTGTGTGTGTGTGTTTGTTTTTTTTGTTTTTGTTTTTTTTAAGAAAATTGTCACAAATAAAGACCAGCAGTCATGGAGGCACTATAATGGGAACACACCAGACTGCTGCACCAAGAACCATTGCTGACCATGTTGCAGCATTCATCATGTTGTTGCAGCATTCATCATGTTGTTGTGAGGTTTTTCATTACATGGATAGAGTAGAGATGTTTAATGATATGCTAATAATTCTGGGTTGTATGAAAAAAAGCTGGGAACTGGCCCAATAAAATGCTGAATTTGCTTAGTCTAGTTCCAGGCTGCATAAAATTTGACTACAACCTGGAATTAACATTTTATTGAGTGTCCCCCATAGAGAGTATTCACATCTAGAGGGGTATCAAAGGCTTGAATATTATTTCATAGTGTATGTACAGTCACACTATTACCACTATCCATCACTTTGTGTGTTGCCAGCTGAGACAGAGCAAAACAAAGCACATAAATTGCTGCAGTAATGCTTTATAAAATCTTTGTAGTATTTGTCTTGAAGGACATTTTCTTTCTCATGTAGGAATAAATATTGAATATTCAATCTACTGCTTTGCTAATTTTTGTCTTATTAAACTGCCTTCAAAAATGCTTATGTGTATTCTGTTTTAGGGAAAAACTGTTAACTATTTTATACCACCTCCACCAGTAGAAAAGTCAAAGAAGGGAAAAACTGAAGAGACAAGGCTAACCTACCCTAGTAAGTGCATACATTTTTAAATGAGCAGTGTTGCTTTTAATTATTCTTTATACAAAACCCAGGACTTTCCACAAAGCATACTGTAATTACTGCAACTCCCTTCTGTCTGGCCTTCCCTTGAACCACATTGTCCTACTTCATATTTTTAAAATCTGTGAACAAAACCTGCCCTATCTACATTTCGGAGCTTGTTCACAGGTATACACCAGGCCGCCCCCTTTGGTCCTCCAAAGACCTCCACCTAACTGCCCTGCACATTTCTTACTCCCATGTTTGCCTGCAGGATTTCTCAAGAGCCGTCCCCACTGCTCATCAGACTGGCCTCCTCCTTCAACACATTCCAGCAAGCCCTCAAAACCCACCTCTTCAAGATGACCTACACCCCTTACCATGCAGTAACTCTCTGCTGAATACTTATTCTTCAGCCCTACTTAGTGTGTCCACGCCCCCTTCCCTTAGTTTGTAAGCCTTTGGCGGGGTCCTCCCTTCCCTAGTGTATTCTACATGATTGCATGCCCCTTTCCTTTGACCGCCTCATACTTGAATTATTGCACCTAACTTACTAGCCCCAAATCACATGATCATGTATCTTGTACCCTGTTTGCCTTGAATAAGTTTGTCCTATGTTTTATAACCTTGTTACATTATGTCTGCAATCCTTTGTACCATTGTATGTATTTATTGTCCAGCGCTGCATAATATGTGGGTGCTTTATAACTACAATAAATAATAATAATTCTATGCTGTGATGCACAGCAATATGCTATAGGTTTTTACAAAATGCCAAATGCCATGATCTATTGTGGGCAAGGTAATAACTCTTCCTGTTACAATTAGAGCAGGGTGTAGCGTGACCTCCATTCATAACTGTATAAGGGAAAGGTCTATGCTCATTTCCATTTTGAGAAATACACTTCTGGCAGTAGAGTGTAGCAAATGCCAAAGCTATGCCTACAAATGGCATAACTTTTGCAGCTAAGGAAACATTTTAGTATACTCAGTGATTGTTACGATATATTTCCATAGCGTAATGTCTTGAGTCCTTTTATACTGAATCAATAGCTGTCAGTTATAACTGAAGGAACAGCTGATGTGCAGCCTGGGTGAAGGTAATGTCCATGTTTCCCTATGGATCAGTTCACATTATATGCATTTTAGCTGAAAACCTTTTTCGACAATACACAACTATGGATCAACTGATCATTGAAGACATATCAGTTTTTAAGCATACTGTACCTCACAGGAGCTTTCTTCGAGTTATGTATTAGTTATGTGATGTTTATATCGTAATTGTATTTTAGCACTATGGCACTCTAGCACTGAGCACTTTTCACTCCTGACGAAATTTCCCATAGAGGAAATGAAACATGTCGAGTTTTGTGTGGGGTTTATAGATTACTAGTGGGGAAGTGGAGGGGGGTCTATTGCTGACCGTGATATTTATCTCCCACCCATGCTTCACATCTACTTCAAAAATTAGCAATTTAGATCTTTTTTAGAACTATTCCAAATAAAAGTTAAGTTTTAAATTTAGTCCTCTTCTATAGAAAAAATATGTGTTATGTATATTGAATCAGGTGTGTTGTGTGTAGCACACAAGACAGATTTTTTTAAAACCTGTCAAAAGATGTTTGCTAAAAAAAAAAAGGGGGTTTTGCTGCACAGTGGACTTTCTAAGCTTCCTGGAGGGGTGGTGCTGCAGGGGCGTGGACCGACAGGGCCAGTTATGCCGGCAAAGGACTGGTAAGTAGAAAAAAGGATAAGAAAGAAGCAAGACATTTAGAAGAAAGAATTGATAGAGGAAAAACTGAAGAATGCAGAAGTTCATCTTTCCTTTTTAATAAAGTTTAAATTTAGATTTTACAATAAATAGATACCAGCCTACGTGGTATGATATGGGGGGGGCTTTGTAAGACAGGGGCGATAAATCCTTACCCTCTCCTACAAAGCCCTGTCCATATCATGGACAAGGGGGCTCATCCCCACCTCTGGTACTCAAGAAGAGTTGAAGATAAGTATACTAAAGCATGTGGTCCTGGGGGCTAAAGTTGGAATCTGGGAGCCCCCTTTAATAAGTGGATCCCCAGACGTCTGTCCCCTTTCAGATACATGGGTGTAGAGGGACACTTTAGACCCTCTACCTATTTATAGTACGTTTAAAAGTCAAAACTTTATTAAATTGTAAAAAAAAAATACTACTTTTGCATTTTTTAATTTTTATCTGTAACTTCTTTATTTTTGTTAGTGTTTGCTTCTGTCTTCTCCTTTTCAATCTGGATTGAAGAATCTCCTCCCAGCCATTGCTCCCAATCGCTACACCTGACAAACCCATCTCTCAATGCCACTTCATCCCCATTAACCCTGGAGTTATCTCAATGTTCACCCTCTACATGCTAGGCTCTCCTGGCACTATCGCCTCCCACTGCTCTGTGCTGACTCACTGGGGCTACTCAGTGTGAACACTAGAGCCCCAGCTTCATAGCTCCTGCTGGGGCTTCCAATTAGGTCACTGGGTGGACCAATGGAAATCATCTTTAGGATCCTGGCATAGATTATCCCAGCAATTAGATTTCCCGTTAATCCTCATGTGACTGCCAGGTGATAAGTAGGTTGCACAGAGAGAGCTCCTTATTACCCCAATAGGAAATGGTTAAAGGTTTAACCCCTAGTGGTTTACATTGATCCTCTCTAGCTGCACATTTGTGAATGTTAACCAATGTGCAGCTGTAAAATATTTCCTAGTACAATGTATGGTGACAATACTAGTAGTAGTATTTGGAACTAAAAGTGCATTTTTTCAGTTTTGAGTCCATCACTAATTACAAGCCCATATAGGCAAAAAATTACAGTAATATACCCTCACAACATACATACAAAAGTTCAGCCCCTAAGTTAACTATTTATGTATTTTTTTAAACTGTCTTTTTATTTTTTTGTATGTGTTTATGTTTTGCAGCTACAAGGGAGGTGGTAGGGTTCAACAGAGTTTTTTTTTCATAAATATTAAATGTATTTATTTTTATTATTTCAACCTTAATATTACTTTTTGGCCACTAGATGGCACTGTACACTCTCCTGGAAGTTAACAGGAAGGGTACGATCTTTTTTTTTTTTTTTTTACTATAAAATACTTTTACTTTCATGAATCAACAAGCCTCGTGATTCATTCACAGGGGCTTCGGTTGGCTTGGGGGAACACTTGTTCCCCATACCCAATCGATCCCCTGTATTATCCACTGAGACCGAGCGCACCCGCTGTAACACCGCTGGACAGATATTTCCATCCAGATTGCCGCTAAGTGGCTTCTGCTGGACCGATATATCTGTCCAGTTAGGCTTAAAGGACACCAGAAGTTAAAATAAACTAATGAAATAAACGATTGTATCTCCTTCTCCTAAATATGTGGGTTTTTTTTAAGATATTCCACAGTTTTATTTTATGTTTAAATCTATTTTTTAAGCTTTAACTGTTTTATTGTTTTTTGCTCAATGACACATTCATTGAAGTATGCCAGTGCTAAAATCTATGAACTGTTGACCCTTTTTTTCCTCTTTCCTGCTCACAGAAGCCATTTTTTTTGCTAGGAAAGCGTTTTATAGTTGGAATTTCTTATCAGTGAGGGTCACACTGTAGTCACTTCCTGTCTGAGTGTGGACCGAGTCAGCCACTTACATACCTGATATTTAACTCTTCCAGGCAGAGAAAGAAAAAAAGGAACACAGCACAGTTATTTGTGTGCTAGGCACTGTACATACCCATGTTTATCTCATCATGTCACATGTCACCTCGGGTATCCTTTAACCACCCTGGCGTTCTATTAAGATCGCCAGGGTTGCTGCGGGAGGTTTTCTTTTTAATTAAAAAAAAACTATTTCATGCAGCCAACTGAAAGTTGGCTGCATGAAAGCCCACTAGAGGGCGCTCCGGATGCGTTCTTCTGATCGCCTCCGGCGGCCAGAAGTAACACGGAAGGCCGCAATGAGCGGCCTTCCGTGTTTCGCTTACCTCGTCGCCATGGCGACGAGCGGAGTGACGTCATGGACGTCAGCCGCCTCCGACCCAGCTCTTAGCGCTGGCCGGAACTATTTGTTCCGGCTGCGCAGGGCTCGGGCGGCTGGGGGGACCCTCTTTCGCCGCTGCTCGCGGCGGATCGCCGCAGAGCGGCGGCGATCAGGCAGCACACGCGGCTGGCAAAGTGCCGGCTGCGTGTGCTGCTTTTTATTTGATCAAAATCGGCCCAGCAGGGCCTGAGCGGCACCCTCTGGCGGTAATGGACGAGCTGAGCTCGTCCATACCGCTAAGGTGGTTAAGTGGTTAGTTCACTTTTTCTCTTAAGTTTTCTCCTGGAGATAATGTTTCATCTTCTGTTTAAAATAACTGTTTAGCACTCTGCAATTGAAAAAAAATACAGAAAAGTAGGTGAAAATGTATTTTCAACATTATTCTGAGTTTTGCTGGCAGGTGGCTTAAAAGACATTTTATTGATAAGGTATGAAAACATCACTGTGAAGAAAATATAGGAGAAAAAGTGAATTGAAGAAGGCCCTACATACAGTATACAACATTCCTAATCTATCCACTCATTTAGAATATAAATGCCCTCAATTTGCAGGCCACATTCACTACCAATTTACCACATCAGTGTTTAATAATTATTTTTCAATTAAGATAAATTTGTATTTAAGTTCCCTTTTGTATTACAGCTATTTAGTTAAAGCAGTAGGATCAGCCATACTATGCCAGGGGAAAAAAAAACACATATATAAGTAGATAAATACTTGATCTACTTACATAACACATGTATTGTACTGTCCACATTTTGATTTCAGTGAATTTGATATAGTAAATGAATAGAATTCTGTCCCTGGTGGGGGCCATGTCTTTTGCCCACAGTTTAGGCTAAATCCTGATGTCATATCTGCCCTTTACTTTTTTATTTTCTCCTTCAGTCGCTGGGTCACCTCAGCCTTGCTTGCAAACACAAGTGAGGAGGGGATCGTGTTTCAGATAAGCAGCTAGCAGGGAAATAAATGGAAGAGGAGGAATATATTATAGATAAAAAGAACCCCCAGCATGCAACTGTTTGGCACTGACTTAAAGGGCCAGTGCTCCTTAAGTATGTAATAACTCTAAATCATAACAGCAGAAAAAGTTTTGAAAGTTTTGAATGCAGGATTACCTTCTTTATCACTTAATACACTCAGACCAGTTGCTGTTGAAATTTGATTTTTTTATGGCGACACTCCCGCTTTAAGAAAAAAATGTCTCCATAGTGTACAGTAGCAAAAAGCAGAAAATTAAGCTGAACCAACTGCTGGTTAATTCATTGTCCGTTCCACAATCTAATTAGCCTCTGCAAATTTACGATTCGGTACATACCAAAATCTGCTTTGGAGTTAAATTTCCTGCTAATTGCCACAAACAATAGGATTTTGGTTATAAGTTGCCAATACAGGAAACTTAGGGCCTGCCATCTTCTCAAACCTGCAGCAAAAAAAAAAAAGAAAAAGAAAAAAACATTTAATATACATTTGTAATATTTATCTAAACCAAACGTGTACTTTCTGTCTTATGCTAAACAGTGAGCAAAAACATATACATTACAAAATGCATCAATTTATTGCTTTCTTAGTTATTCGTTATACCATGTAAATGTGCATGAAAATGTGAACAGAAATTTAACTATATCATTTAATTTATATATTAATTGCTCCAATGTCAACATTGTTATTTTGTTTACAATTCTTTTACTGACTATTTTTTATATCCATAGATTTACGCACCATGGTCTTGGCAGCAATTAAAGAACTGAGTATAGGCAAAGGTGTGTCGATAATTGCCATACTTAAATATGTCAGCTCTGTATATGGCTACGACATGCAAAGGAACCATCGGTTGCTTAAAAAGACCTTAGAGAAGCTGTTATCTAAACAGATTATAGAACAGTTTAAAGGACGTGGACTTCAAGGGTCTTTCAAGCTAGGGGTTAATTTCAAAGACCAGATGACACAGGATAAGCCGCAAGTATTGGTAAGGTGCCATTAAATTTTATATATTTTTAAATAGAGTACACAATCCTTTATGCAACCTTTCTGTAGGAATTGTGATTTCAGTTTTGTCTTTTCTTTTGTTTTAGATTTCAATATGTCTTGGTTGTTGTTTTTGTTTGCTTGTTTGTGTTTATCAAAAAAGTCACAGCCATTTTTAATACATTTTATTTTAGAAACGCTGTATCTTTTGCTTATTTTTCCACATAATCACCTTCTTTATCTAAGCATTTATATAATATATTTTCCCAGGGTTTTCAATCCCCTTATTATAGTAGCATCAAAGTGTGTGCGTGTGCGTGTTTCATATAAGGCCCCGTTTACACTTAATCAGTTGGTACGTGTTTTTTTTCCTTCTCCATAGCAATGCATTGTGAAAAAGATTTCAGTTATCCGGTATCTCCAAATTAGACACGGGATCTCTACACTGACTAAAGATAGGGATTTCTCAACGGACCTCACCCCATACGAGAACATCTGCCTCCGCCGCCCTAACACTCAAGGCTTAATCTCAACACTTTATTCCTTTCTTACTCGTCCCAAACAGCCTATTCAACACGCATATGTTTCCAGATGGGAAGCAGACTTGTCAGAAACCAGAGTCAGGGAAGATTGGGTGGATATCTGGGGGAGGGTCTCTAGTTGTTCCAGTAATTTACACACGGTGGAATCGGCATACAAGGTTATGACTAGATGGTACCTGGTCCCGTCCAAGAATAGCCAAAGTCTTCCCCTCGGCTAACCCCTTCTGTTTTAGAGGCTGCAGAGTAAGTGGAGACATGCTACATACTTGGTGGTCAAGTCCTCGCTTTTTGAGGTTCTGGCACAGAGTGTTTAAATTACTATCCTCTCTATTTCATAAACCGATCCCCAAGAACCCCTGGCAAGCCCTGTTACATGCAAAAATAGATTCGCTAACGTTCAGGCAAAATAAATTAGCCTCTTTTGTTCTCTCAGCAGCTACCATGACCATAGCTAGAAATTGGAAGAAACCCTCTGTCAACTTCAGAGAAGTCAGAGCTAGAGTGAACCAATATATGATTAACGAGAAACTCACAAGCATACTTCGTGACACCCACAAAAGTTTTGAGAAAATCTGGGATCCCTGGATCCAAATGGAACATCCCACCTTGGACGACGCACTTATTACTAGGCTGTGAGATGGGCCCCTCTCTTTCTTTCTTTCTTCCTTTTCCTTTACCCTTTCTACCTTCTTCCTTTCTGGTGTTTCTTTCTCTGATTCCTCTTTCTGCTCTCTTCTCTCCTCCTGAGGAACAGATACAAATTTCTGTATTGCAGAGGCTTCTGCCCACTGCTTGGAGCTAGCCTCCACGGCTCCCCCCAGCCCGACCTCCTCTCTCCCCAGGTCGGCCTCCTCATCCCATACCCTTCATTGCATACCCCAGATAGCTGGATTATATCCTCTGGGGTACACTGTACCTCTAGCTGAAAATAAAGAATCCTAATCATTAAGGATCCTCCATGGACCATGAGCCCTGGTTATTCCCTTATACCCCCTCCCCCCCCATATTTTATTCAATTCTGTTTCTGTGGCCTCACCCTAATTAATCTGGGCGACTCTATACATTTCGGGCTGATGAGCATTTGTTATGTTGCATGTTAATGCCTCAATGTTTACCACAGTTATATTTTTCTTCCTGTTACCCTCATGTGATTTGTCTACCTGTAAAAATTTCTAAAAAAACTTCAATAAAAACTTAGAATAGAAACAAAAAAGATTTCAGTTAAAGAGAAACTCCGACCAAGAATTGAATTTTATCCCAATCAGTAGCTGATACCCCCTTTTACATGAGAAATCTATTCCTTTTCACAAGCAGACCATCAGGGGGCTCTGTATGGCTGATATTGTGGTGAAACTCCTCCCACAAGAAACTCTGAGGACCGTGGTACTCCTGGCAGTTTCCTGTCTGTGAACCTTGTTGCATTGTGGGAAATAGCTGTTTACAGCTGTTTCCAACTGCCAAAAAAGCATTCAGCAGCTACATCACCTGCCAACAGTAAAAATGTCACCATGTAATAAATGTCAGAATGTAAATCAGGGATTTCAAAGATTTTACAATGGGCAAACACTGACTAAATCATTTATACATAATTATTGTAAAAATGAAGCACTTTTTTTAATTACATTATTTTCACTGGAGTTCCTTTTTAAGTGTGAAAGGTGCAATAGGATAACATGGGTATTACTTTGAAAATCCGTTGTCCTTTCAGTTATAACCGAGAGTAACTGATTAGGTGTAAACGGGGCCTTAAAGAGAAATTCCAACCTAGAATTGAACTTTATCCCAATCAGTAGCTGATACCCCCTTTTACATGAGAAATATAATGCTTTTCACAAACAGACCATCAGGGGACGCTGTATGACTGATTTTGTGCTGAAATCCCTCCCACAAGAAGCTCTGGGACCGCGGTACTCTGGGCAAACTGCCACAATGTAACAATGTTCACAGACAGGAAAGAGCTGTTCACAGCTGTCTCTAACAGCCAAAACAGCTAGGAGCAGCTACATAACCTGCCCACAGTAAAAATGTCACCATGTAATAAATGTCAGAATGTAAATCAGGGAGAGGAAAGATTTTACAATGAACAAACACTGACTAAATCATTTATTCGTAATTATGGTAAAAAATGAAGCACTTTTTTTACTACATTATTTTCACTGGAGTTCCTCTTTAATGCTACTGAACACAAATTTACTGGTGTTCCCCAGTCATGTGACAAGCGTTGTAGGGAGAGAAGACGTTAAGCTGACAGATTTAAGTTAAATTACACACAAAGAATGGCATTGGGTGGCATATGAACGCAGATGACTGTTACTTTCAGAATGGCCCTCATATAATGGCAGACATGAAAGTTCTAACTAAGATTAAATCTAGTTCTATTTACATGCTACATTGCTAAAACAGAGAGGCAGTGGGGCCCAACAGATCTGTGTACATCCTGAGATCTGACATCTACTTGAATGCTTGACTCTCCTCCTGCAACACCATATATGACTGTACCTCAGTCTGTGCATTGGTGCATTGGCAGTACTTGCTGAATATGTAGGTGAGGATATGTGCTTTGAATTCCACTGCAAAAATTTTTAGGGCTCATTTATACTAAACTGGATGCCATATCCTTGCTATTTGCTTCAGTGAAACTGTCACAGTTTTGCCATCATGTTTATATGGTGGATAATGTTCAAAGACTCTGTCAGTCACTGAATGTGTGGTCCGTTTATTTTATCCTTGGAAAAGTGCAGTTCTGTTTGAGAAGTTCTGAACAAAGTCAAAGAACATTTTTTTCCATTTCCTTGTGGAATCTTTTCTAGAGATCAGACAGGTTTTGACAGCAATGTATCGTGATTTAGCAAAAAAAATAAAATAAAATCTGAAAATGGGTCCACCAGAGCTTGCTGAGGCCCCACTGCATGCACTAAGGTTACATGCTCTGCAAACTTAAATTCACTTTGAGCATTTAGTGCATGACTAACGTGCTTTAAAAGACAACTGAAGTGAGAGGGATTTGGAGGCTGCCATATGTATTTCCTTTTAAACAATACCAGTTGCCTGGTGGCCCAGCTGTTCTATTTGGCTGTAGTAGTATCTAAATTACACCAGAAACAAGCATGCAGTAAATCTTGTAAGATCTGACAATAATGTCAGAAAAACATGCTTTGCATATGCTTGTTCAGGGGTTATGGCTAAAAGTATTAGAGGCAAAGGATCAGCAGGATAGCCAGGGAACTAGTATTGCTTAAAAGTAAATAAATATGGCAGCCTCCATACACCTCTCATTACAGGTGTCCTTTAACAAATGGTGGAGATCTGAATAAAAGAGATCCATATAGACATCTAAAAAGTATTTATTTAAAGAGAGTCTGAATCCTTAAAAAAATCCTCTTTTTATTTGGCATTTATGTTAAGCAGTATGAGCATAGCTAAAACAACGCATTCCTGTGGCAGGACGATGTAATTAAACCCCCAAATCCCAAGGAAAAATTCCACGACTTTCCAGGTTGTGGATTTTGCTGTCCAGGGGAGGCAGAGCTTTGCGCTGTTTTTCTGCCTCCAGTCGCGTCAGTCTCAGCGAATCTCCGCCTCTCCCCGCCCCTCCACGGAGATTGACACGAGTAGAGGCAGTGCTACTGCACAAAGCTCTGCCTCTACCAGGAAGGAGCCCTACATTTTGCCTCTGGGATTTGGGGGGTTTAATGACCTCGTTTCGCCACGGGAATGCAGCGTTTTAGCTATGCTCATACTGCTTAAAGGGAACCTGTAGCGAGTAAAATTATTTAAAATAAACGCATGAAATAGCTGCAAATGAATATTACATACCAACCTCACCGTCGGTTCCTCTCAGAAGCTCACCATGTTCTTCTTACAGTGATCCCTTTCAGTTCTGACAATATTTTGTCAGAACTGAAATATACCAGTTGCTGTCAGTTATATATCTGTCAGTTACAACTGAATGTGTAAGCTAATGGCCATGTTTCCCTATAGCTCAAGTGGGTGATATTACAGTTTAACAGTGTGCTGACCAGGAAGCTGTTATGGGGTAATGGCCATTTTCAAAATGGAGCATGGAGAATTCCATTGATCACAGTGGACTAACAGGACACAGGAGAGGAGAAAGAGAGAAAGATTGAGAAGTAGACTACACAGGAGGTAAGTATGACCTGTGTATGGCTATTTTGACTTTTTATTTTAAGTTCAGGTTCTCTTTAACATAAATGTCAAATAAAAAGAGGATTTTTTTTAAGGCTTCACACTCTCTTTAAGATGATTTGATTTCAGTATTTTTTTTATTTATTTCTACATGTTGAGTCAGATTTAAAGATCCCCTCCTGTGATATTCGGCACATAACACTTCTGTATCTAGCACAGAACTAGATGCTAGACTTTTATTTGTACCTTGTGTTGAATCAGGACTGTATAAATCATGTTGTTGAATGGTGACTAATGAATGCCGTTCATGTTTGTCACATTTCTGCCTTTACTTGTGTACAGTAGTAACAGTAAAGTAGTAGTTTACTGTAGTGCAACTTTTTCTTTATTTCTTTCTTTTTCTTTTTACAGAAAACTAGAACGTCTAACAGACTTCAGCAAAATGCTAATCATCTCAGGGAAAATAATGAAAAATCTGGTGAGGCTGAAATCACAGTAGGTATTATGTCAAGTGATCATGACTACTGTGCATTAAGCAAAGACAACAAGCCAGAAGATAAACTGCACAACTCCAGTATATCGAATGAAATACCAAAAAGGAGGCCACGTTTGGAAACTTCAGTTCCGATGAATGATGCTCCAGTAGCTAATTATGGCTGTACTGCTATCGACAGTTGTACTGATTTAGGAACAATAGAAAGAGGTGGGGACTTGCGAACTCAGGAAATTGGCTGCCACTACAACTCAGTCTTCCCTTTTAATACCTCTGATTACAGATTTGAATGTATATGTGGAGGCATCCAATATCCAGACCTCAAGGACAGAGTTCAGTGCTTGCAGTGCTGTTTATGGCAGCATGCTGAATGCGTCAATTATAAGAAAGAAAATGTGGACACAATACCCTTTTACTGCCCACACTGTCTAGTAGCAATGAAGCCTGTTCCCACAAGAGCAACCCTGATAATTTCCCCCAGTTCTATCTGTCACCAGTGGGTAGATGAAATCAATAGGCATGTGGAATCATCTTCTCTACAAGTTATGGTAAGAATCAATTTTGTCTAGATGGTATGAACCTACTGTAGGTGGCCTTCCCATCACAATTGATCCTAAGCCGAAGAGACTAGCCACATTTTGACAGTTGTTAGTCACTAATATAATGCCTCACTTGCCATCGGCTGGGATGCAAAAGTTTGGGCAACCTTGTTATTCGTTGTGATTTTTCTGTATAAATCGTTGGTTGTTATGATAAAAAAAATCAGTTAAATATATCATTTAGGAGACACACACAGGGATATTTGAGAAGTGAAATGAAGTTTATTGGATTTACAGAAAGTGCGCTATAATTGTTTAAATAAAATTAGGCAGGTGCATACATTTGGGCACTGTTGTCGTTTTATTGATTCTAAAACCTTTAGAACTAATTATTGGTACTCAAATTGTCTTGGTAAGCTCTGTGACCCCTGACCTACATACACAGGTGAATCCAATTATGAGAGAGTATTTAAGGCAGTCAATTGTAAGTTTCCCTCCTCTGTTCAATTTCTCAGAAGAGTAGCAGCATGGGGGTCTCAAAACAACTCTCAAATGACCTGAAGACAAAGATTGTTCACCATCATGGTTTAGGGGAAGGATACACAAAGCTGTCTCAGAGATTTGCTGTCTGTTTCCACAGTTAGGAACATATTGAGGAAATGGAAGACCACAGGCTCAGTTCAAGTTAATGCTCGAAGTGGCAGACCAAGAAAAATCTCGGATAAACTGAAGCGACGAATGGTGAGAACAGTCAGTCAACCCACAGACCAGCACCAAAGACCTACCTAAAATTGAGTTAGTTGGGCATGACAAGGGCATTATGCATGGAAGAAAAACACCTGCTACCTATAATAAAATGTGGTGGTTCCATCATGCTGTGGGGCTGTGTGGCCAGTGCAGGGACTTGGGAATCTTGTCAAAGTTGAAGGACGCATGGATTCCACTCAGTATCAGCAGATTCTGGAGACCAATGTCCAGGAATCAGTGACAAAGCTGAAGCTGTGCCAAGGCTGGGTCTTTCAACAAGACAATGACCCTAAACACTGCTCAAAAGTTACTAAGGCATTCATGCAGAGGAACAAGTACAATATTCTGGAGCCATCTCAGTCCCCAGACCTGAATATAACTGAAAATCTGTGGTGTGAGTTAGAGAGCTGTCCATGCTCGGAAGCCATCAAACCTGAATGAACTAGTGATGTTTTGTAAAGAGGAATGGTCCAAAATACCTTCAACCAGAATCCAGACTCTCATTGGAACCTACAGGAAGCGTTTAGAGGCTGTAATTTCTGCAAAAAGAGGATCTACTAAATATTGATTTCAATTATTTTTTTGTGGTGCCCAAATTTATGCACCTGCCTAATTTTGTTCAAACAATTATTGCACACTTTCTGTAAATCCAATAAACTTAATTTCACTTTTCAAATATCACTGTATGTGTCTCCTATATGATATATTTAACTGACATTTTTTATCGTACAAACCAACGATTTATACAGGAAAATCATGACAATTAACAACGTTGCCCAAACCTTCGTATCCCACTGTATATTTTCTCTCTCTCTCTCTCTCTCTCTCTCTCTCTCTCTCTCTCACTCCCCCCCCCCCCCCTTAGAAAACTGTTCATTACCAAAATGACATGAAAAAAAAAACTTTCCTAAAAAGTAAGCATGGGTTACAATTGTACTTACTAAGTTAAATGTGTGTATAGATGTGAGGAACAATAAACGGCTACATTTGGAGACCGTTGACTAATGGAAACAGCTTAGTTGAGGAGAAAGGGTTGGGTACAATTTATGATTCAGGCTGAAGCCACATACCTTAAACACTTTTCCACGGACTGGTGAACTGTTAGTTTGGCGGGCAGTTCAGCTGCCAGGCTGTTAGCCACAAGCGCTGTTTGGCTGGATTTACATGCAGTTGAATGGCTGCATTCGGTAACACCACGCATATGACGTATGACATGCAGCCGCATTACCCAGCGGAAACAAAAAGGTTTCATGAATGACGTGAATGCCTTTAGGTAATGAGCATAAGTATAGAAAATACCATAAGGTAAACCCAATAGTCTGGCAGTGGAGATAGGGAATAAAAAATTTGTAATTCTCTAAGTATGTGCAGTGTTTTTATTCCTCAGTCATGTAAATTCAAATTACAGTATAATACACACTTACGTACATCCACTATGAGGTACAGACTAACCAACAAACTCATGGTGACCCAGAACTCATTGGAGTGTGTAAGGGACTACAATGGTCCTAAAAGCCCCCTTACTAAGATGTTAAGAAAAACAAAAGTTTGCTTTCTTAAAACAGAAAGAATTTGCGATAATTCAGTTTGGAGTGAGCTTGAGATGTCTCCCAGTGCATCACTGCTGAATATATGCAAATTAACCATGGTACCCTTAGAAGCTAAACGCACTTCCAGACCTTGCGTGCACGCCTGCAACCCCCCCCCCCCCCCCCCATGCACGCATGTCCACAACCTCTGCCAAAAGCCTGCCTGCATGCCGCACATGCACACCAGACACCTGAGGCACAGACACAGGGACGGGAATTATTTCATTACATCCTTTGAAATGTGTTTTCAGATACAACTTTACCAACATCCCACTCCAAGTGTCACTGACCTGTTTTTTGTGCTTTTATTAGGTATACCAAGGTGTGAAGAAGCATGGCTTTCTGCAACCCCAGATGCTAGCAGAGCAAGATGTGGTGATAACCACATATGATGTTCTGAGAACGGAGTTAAATTATGTGGACATACCTCACAGCAACAGCAAAGATGGCCGCAAGTTTCGGAACCAAAAGCGATATATGGCAATTCCAAGCCCACTCGTTGCTGTGGAATGGTGGAGGGTTTGTTTAGATGAAGCACAAATGGTAGAATGCACAACAGCAAAGGTGAGTCTTATTAAAATGATCCATCTATGCTTGTAAATACTATGATATAAGGTTGCAAAAGGGTAACATTTAACGCATACAATGGAAAATGTAAGCATTTGATGCCCCCCAAAAATGTTATAACGTAACAGCTAGCTGTTTTTCATCACAGGCTGCTGAGATGGCGTTGCGTCTCACTGGGGTTAATAGATGGTGCGTCAGTGGTACACCAGTGCAGAGAGGATTAGAAGGTAAACTTGTATGCTGAGTTATTATTTTCTGCTAACTCTAACACAGAGCTCAGTTCATTTTTTTTATATTATTTTGGTAGACTTGTGAACTATAAAAAAGGCAAAGCTATCTAAATGTATTTACAGAATTTTCAAGTGTTGTGTTTACTTGCACTGCATTATGACATCCTCCAACAAACCTTGTTACATCCCAGTACCAACTGTGGAGTAGAAAGTGACCTCAACTTTTCTTTGCAGGTGTCACTGGTCTGAAAGAGGCCTGAGTGGAGCATATACAGTAACAATAAGCAGTTTAACCAATGTTTATTTTCCTACATATATGCATGTAGTATGATCCTTGACTTAACAGGAGCCCCCACATAGCAGTAAGGGCCCGTTTCCACCCCAGGTAAGTAAAACTGGCTTTCCCCCCAGGCTTAAAGAGGAACTGTAACGACAAAACGTCCCCTGGGGGGTACTCACCTCGGGTGGGGGAAGCCTCCGGATCCTAATGAGGCTTCCCACGCCGTCCTCCATCCGTCAGGGGTCTCGCTGCAGCCCTCCGTGCAGCAGTGACGTAATATTTACCTTCCTGGCTCCTGCGCAGGCGCTCTGACGGCTGTCGGCTCCGAAGTAGGCGGAAATACCCGATCGCCGTCGGGTCTGCTCTACTGCGCAGGCACAAGTTTCCGGAGCCTGCGCAGTAGAGCGGACCCGACGGAGATCGGGTATTTCCGTCTATTTCCGTGCCGAAAGCCGCCACAGTGCCCCCGCTGGAGCCAGCACAGGTAAATATTGAAGCTACAGTCGGCTCTGTCGCCGGCTGTTCGGAGGGCTGCAGCGAGACCCCCGAGGGACGCAGGACGGCGTGGGAAGCCTCATTAGGATCCGGAGGCTTCCCCCACCCGAGGTGAGTACCCCCCAGGGGAGGTTTTTGTTGTTACAGAGTCTCTTTAAAGGACTACTATCGCAAAAATTAATACATTTTAAATACATGTAAAAACACATAAATAAGAAGTATGTTTCTTCCAGAGTAAAATAAGCCATAAATTACTTTTCTCCTATGTTGCTGTCACTTGCAGTAGGTAATAAAAGTCTGACAAAACCGATAGGTTTTGGATTAGCCCATCTCCTCATGGGTGATTCTCAGGGTCTTATTAATTTTCAAAAGCTCTTAGTGAATTGCAGTTGCACCATCCAACTGTCATAAACATGTGGAACGAGCAGGGAGGCTGACCAGCATCTTTGTATGAATGCTTTTCAGGGAATGTCTTTATAAAGAATAAAGGCCATGCTGAGAATCCCCCATTGAAGAGATGGACTAGTCAAAACATGTCAGTTCTGTCAGATTTCTACTACCTACTGTAAGTAACGGGAACATAGGAGAAAAGTAATTTCTCATTTTACTCTGGAAAAAACATACTTATTTGTATGTATTTACATGTATTTTAAATTTTACAATTTTAAGCAATAGTGGTCCTATTCCGACCAAGAATTGAACTTTATCCCAATCAGTAGCTTATACTCCTTTACATGAGAAATCTATTCCTTTTCACAAGCAGACCATCAGGGGCTCTGTATGACTGATATTGTGGTGAAACCCCTCCCCCAAGACACTCTGAGGACCGTGGTACTCCTGGCAGTTTCCTGTCTGTGATCCTTGTTGCATTGTGTCCAACCGCCAAAAAAGCATGCAGCAGCTACATCACCTGCCAACAGTAAAAATGTCACCATGCAATAAATGTCAGAATGTAAATCAGGGATTTAAAAGATGTTACAATGGGCAAACAATGACTAAATCATTTATACATAATTATTGTAAAAATGAAGCACTTTTTTTATTACATTATTTTCACTGGAGTTCCTCTTTAAGTTTCCCTTTAACTGCCCCCTTGCCTAACCCTTAAAAACACCTTCCCCATGTCTAACCTTAACTGTCTTGTCCCACTGCTAACCTTACGCCCACCGCCCCAATCCACCGCAATTATGATAATGTTAAGGTTCCGCAATTGGAGCCATTATGAATTGCAGCTATACTGCGAAACTCGGGCACCCATGTCACCCAATAAATAGCGGGCGCCCATTTTATATCGGGCACCATTGGCATCCAAATTTCTCATTATAGCTGCAATTTATAAAGCTGCCGATGGCGGCACCCAAGTTTCTGCCATTAGTGGGTGCACTCATTTCCTGTTTCAATGTTCTAACTCATCTCTATGGGGCTGCTCATTCTAAATTATTGTCCTGATTAATTATTCATGTTGAGTTAGTCTGGGTTACCTTCTTATACCATATATTTTTTTACTTCTAGATTTGTTTGGACTGGTGCTGTTTCTTGGAGTTGATCCATTCTGGGTTAAACATTGGTGGGACCAGCTTCTGTACAAGCCATATTGTAGAAAGGATCCCCTGCCACTGTATCGTCTCATAGCCAAAATCATGTGGAGATCTGCAAAAAAAGATGTCATTGATCAGGTGAATATGATGTTCTTAAATTAAAATGTTGCTTCCTGTACAGCTAAGCTAGCAGTTTATAAATATGAAGTGTATTTGAAGATCTCTAACTAGACAGAATGCTAATAATTTAATCTTGCATGCAGTCTTTTTTTTTTTTTTGTCAACAGAATTCACTTCCACGGCCACAGAAGTATAAAATCAAGCACCTAGGTGTGCAGACTACTTCTACAAACATTTGTGAAAGAGTGGGTCACTTTTAGGAGCTCCGTGAAAGGATTGTCCCTTAGATCTACTGAAAGGAACTCTTAAAGGACAATAGAAGGGAGAGGGATATGGAGGCTGACATATTTATTTCACTTTAAGCAATGCTAATTGCCTGGCTGTCCTGCTGATCCTCTGCCTAATACTTTTAGTCATAGACCCTTGACCCCATTGCTGATCGAAAGTTTGACTACATTTGCCACATGCTTGTTTCAGGTGTGTGATTCAGACACTATTGATGCATGAAAGATTAGCAGAATGCCAGACAACTGGTATTGTTTAAAAGGAATAAATATGGCAGCCTCCATATCCCTCTCACTTCAGTTGTCATTTAATACTTCAGGGTACCAAGACATTTTGGAAATGTAATACTCCGAACTTTGTAGTTTTGAGAAGCCCCTCTTCTGTTTCAACATGACTTTGCACTAGTGCACAAAGCAAGGTCCATAAAAACATGATGAGTGAATTTAAGGTGTGGAAACTTGACTGGCCTGCACAGAGCCCTCACCTGGACCTGACAGGACAACTTTGTAAAGAATGAGAGACGAGACTATAAGCCAGGCTTTCTCGCCTAACATCTTTGCCTGACCTCACAAATGCTCTTCTGGAATAATGGTCACAATTTCACATAAACACTAAGGGCTGTTTCACACAGTTGGCTATTTTGCTGCAATTCCAAAAGTGCTGCATGGAACATTTCAGGAGTGATTCTCTTGCAATCGCAGCAAAATAACTCCCCAAAAATGTCATTATAAAACAGCCCACACTCCAAAACCTTTTGGAAGATCCTCCCCAGGAGAATTAAAGTAATTGCAGCTGAAAAGAATTGGCCAAGTCTACACTAAAACCTAAGGATAAAGACTGAAACCAGTAATTTCTCCCCCCTCCCCCCATACTTTTGTCAGTATAAAGTATAAAGGCCCTTTTCCACTACAGCGTTTGCGATTGCTTAATCGCAAAACCGCAAACCGCTAGTGATTTTACAATCGCTACGGTTTGCTTTTTAACATAGGAATAGCGGTAGGTAATTTCCACTACCGCGATTTGTTTTTACTTGATCGCGATCGTGCCGCGGAACGATTTTTGCCGCGATTTTGCTATGCAGTGCATAGCATAGCAAAATCGCGAACGCAAACGTCGGGAAATCACGGGTATTTTTTTCTTTTGCTGAATCGCAATCGCTAGCGTTCAGCGCGAACGCTAGCAATTGGTAGTAGAAAAGGGCCCTAAGTGATTTTAGAGAAATCTGAATAATTGCATGAACAAGAAATTATCATGCGTGCCACACTTCCAATGTTGGCATAGTTCAAGCATTACTTTATAAACAGTTCTGTCACACTAAGTGTTAGGAAATCCTTTACTCCAAACACTGTTACTTGGTTGATTCTTTCTAGCACAAACTTCTTTAAGCTTTTCTTGCACAATTGGTTAACAGAGATATTTTGACGTAGCTTGTAACCAGGGAGTCTTACACTATGTTGACCACACAAAAGTTTGAGTCCAAAGTCACTGCACATCTAATTTCATCATGTAAAACATGAAATACTTGTTTCCTGTATGCCAGTATAGTGGCCCACTGATACATTATGTGATAAAGAGGGAGCTTGTGCAGGGCATCAAGAAGAGATGCTAGTAACTCATGGAAATTGTATGCAGCTTGAGATCGGGCTAATCAAATGCACTTTCTGGCAAAATGGATTGGACCGATTCCATGTTGCATACTATTTGCGTTAAATTTGCATGACATCCGGCATTATTGTCAATTATTGGCCATTTCTGCTGCTGATATTCTGCTCCCCTATACAGAATATGCTAATCTGCAGTGGATCCATTTCTTCCTTTTTTTAGATTCAGATTCCAGAGCAAACAGAAGATGTTCACTGGCTTCATTTTTCCCCAGTGGAGAGACATTTCTACCACAGGCAGCATGAAGTGTGTTGTCAGGATGCCCTGGCTAAACTGCGCAAAATTTCTGATTGGTCTCTCAAGCTAAGTAGCTTGGATAGGCGAACTGTGTCTTCCATCCTGTATCCCCTGCTGAGATTGCGGCAGGCCTGCTGTCACCCACAAGCTGTGCGAGGGGAATTTTTACCTTTGCAGAAGAGGTAATACACACTTTAATCAGCATTTATGTTACCACTTAGTTACATATATACATATTGCCTCTTATTGTAGTTTATTCAAGGTTGCATAGTTGATATTTTTTTTCAATTAACTGGTGTGATCAGTTTCTCCTGTAAGAGAAATAATAGAGAAATCAAGTATGGGTACTTTGCCACTAAGAAACACTGTAATGCAATTACATTTCTTTCTATTTTCCATTACTGCGATTTCCGCCAAGAAGAAAATTCACAGGGAAAAGAATTTAAGTTGCTAAATCCCAAGAAAATCACATAGGGCTTGATTCACAAAGCGGTGCTAACCTACTTAGCACGTCTAAAGTCTTTAGACACGCTAACCAGGGTGCTAAGTAGGTTAGCACCGGATTTCTCAATCAGATCGCGCGCTAACTTTGCGCGCGCAAAGTTTTATGCGCGCTAAGTCCCATAGGCTTTAATGGGCACTTCGCGCGGAGCGCCCTGCGCTCTGTGCAGTACGCGCGTAAAGTTTTACGCGCGTAAAGTTTTATGCGCGAAAAACTTGTTTAGACGTGCTAAGGGAGTTTTCACAGGCGTGCTAACAGTTTGCACCGCTTTGTGAATCAAGCCCATAGCTGCATATTGCTATACAATTTTCCTGCGCACCTATGCATTGTATAGGAGCTGAAGTGCAGCAAAAATGTAGCAGGACAGCGAATGCAATCAAGAAAAAATTGTGTCACAAATGCATAGCACTAATGGAAACATTAGCCACAGATTCCAGTAATTAGTGTACCTAGCATTTTGCGATTTTCAAGTGATCAGAATCGGATCATGAAAAGCTGATACTGGAAAAGGGCCTCGTAGGAAGTAGAAATGCTAAATGGTCACATGATTTCATCCAGCTCATTGCAGCATTTCACTTGGGGCTATGAAGTAAAGAGTTTGTACCTAAAAGGAAGGCAAGCTAACATTGCACGTTATCTCAGTAGCAAGGTACCTCCACCATTCCACCGTGTTTTAACATCACATTCCAGTGCCCGTCCATCCATCTGGTGAGGGTGTTCACCACATGCACCACCCTACACACAATACATGTGGGTAGTAGGTAGCTGTGTGATGCTGCAGGAGTCCTGGCTGGATGACCACACATACTGTTACATGCTGTATTACCGCTCTACAATTGTGAGTGCACTGTCTGCTTTTAACATTTTTATTAATAAGTGTGTTACGCTATGATCAGTACTAGGCCTGAAAGATTTATCAATTTTCGATCGAGATCAATGAAATGGCGATTCCGTGATCGTCATAGCGGCAGTTTTTGGCGATATTCTGCACCCTTTGCAGCAGTAACTGTCTAGCGCTCCCGTTCGCCTCTCCATGTAAAAGTAGCAGCGGCTCTTACTCTCGGCGGCTCACTACCTCCTTTCTTCCACCTATTGACACCTCCTGCGTCATCAGCGGTAGACTCCGCCTGCAGGCTCTCACTCTTTTTAGCTCTCGCTTCGCCATCAGCTGGGTAGGGGGAACACTTCGCCCACAGGCTCTCGCAGTTGCTCTCTTCCCCTCCGCATTGGGAGGGGGCGTGACAGGATGGCAGCACGGGAAGTTCAGAAGATCTCCACGGCACCATAAACGGGAAGTTTAAGGGCCATAGTCAGCAGCAGCCACTCCAGGTGACTTAGTGCTGCTGCACGGGGATCTCTGCTTGGGGTTATGAGATGGGGTTATGTAATGTGGATAAGAGGGTGCAGAGAGTGTGTCACGGGAATAAAGAGAACATCTGTCTGGGATACAGGGAGGAACAAAGCATACGTTGTGGTTACAGGATCAGCAGAAAGAGTGCCTCGATGGGTTGCAGAGAGTGTCTGAATGGGGTGCAGAGAGTGCCTGAATGGGTTGCGGGGGTGCTGAGTGTCTGAATGGGTTGTGAGAGTGCATAGAGTGCCTGAACAATTTACAGATTCTGCCCGCAAGCTCTCGCTCTTTCCCTCTACCTCCGCCTAGCATGTCATCAGCTGGGTAGATGGCAAACTCCACCCACAGGCCTGTCAGTCAAGAAGAGTTTGCCATTTATCAAGCATTTAGGGCTAGGCTTAGGAATTATAATAGCCCCGCCTCCTTTGCACAGATAAAGTCTCAATGAGGTACATGCCGTGTGCATGCCATAAAAAAAATCGTGAACAAATTGAAATCGCAATTTCTGACAGAAATTATGCAATTTAATCTTTTCCTAAAATCGTTCAGGCCTAATCAGTACTCTTTTGTCTTGAGGCGATTCCCTTAACCAGCTGCAAGATTCTGATCCAGTACTCGATGGATGATATGCAAAGCTTGATTTTATTGACATCTGGCGAGCATTGTGTGTGTGAGGGGGGTGCGTATAGTCAGGGATGGATCTAGACCAAGTTGCGCCTGGGGCAAGGTCAGGTTTTGGCGCCTAAAGGTCAGGTTTTGGCGCCTAAAGGTCAGGTTTTGGCGCCTAAAGGTCAGGTTTTGGCACCTAAACTGCCATTCCCCATCCAAATTTTGCCGCCTTTTTAAGAATTCAACATACTGCGCCTGGGGCAAGAGACCCGCTTGCCCCCCCTAGATCCGTCCCTGCGTATAGTAAACACCCTCACCAGACACGGGCATTGGAGTGTTATGTTCATTGTGGAATGGTGGTCGTACGTTGCTACTGAGATAATGCACAATGTTAGCTTGTCTTCCTTTTAAGTACGAACTGGCTATTATGATATCCCAGAAGGCACTGGAATACTGACCATCTGTGCACAGTAAAGATCATTTGGGTTAATGTTGATCTTACTTGTACTGAACTACAGCACATCCACAAAACAACAAGGGTTAAAGTGTAGTAATGAATGATTGAAAGATTAGTGGTATATAGGTTAGCACTGCTAACCTTATACCAGCCCTGCATGCTGTGTCACGCTCTCGCCTTGCAACACTGGGTCCCGGTCAACATCGGCAAGGAGTTTGTATGTTCTCCCCGTCTCTGTGTGGGTTTCATCCGTGCACTCCGGTTTCCTCACTCCGGTTTCCTCCTGCAACCCAAAAAACCCAAAAAACATACAGATACGTTAATTCCCCCTAAAATTGGCCCTAGACTATGATACATGCACTACATGATACATACATAGACTTATGACTATGGTAGGGACTAGATTGTGAGCCTCTCTGAGGGACAGTTAAGTGACAAGACAATATATTCTGTACAGCGCTGCGGAAGATGTTAGCGGTATATAAATACTAAATAATAATAATAATTATCTCTAGACAGATAGGGTGTCTTCAAATGTCATATGCCTAATGCAGCTATGCAGAGTGGCGCAGGGAGCTTCTTTATAGTAACCTGCTCTCGGCAGCTGGATGGCGTCTCCTCTCTTCCACTGGCGGTGCTGCAATCTCTGCATCTGCCTCAGAGTTTCAGTCACGTGGCATGACATGTGATTGTAACCCAGGGAATGGTGTCAGCTGTGCGTGCAGCGCCGCCGGTGGTGGAAGAGGGGTGATGGAAGAGATGTGATCTGAATTCCGAGGAGGATGCAGAGATTGCAGCACCACCACCAGTGAAGGCGAGGAGACTCCATACAGCCGACCGCAGCAGGTAAATATGATCGCTTCCTGTGGCACTCTGCACACCCTGCCAGGCTGAGGAAGACACACTTCCCTAGTGACAAAAAAAAAAAAAAAAATCAGCCATGCAGCCACATAAAGCATTGCTATATGTGACTGGTAACGGGTTAATATAGTAATAGAGTAAGTAAAGTAAAGTAAATAAGTAATGAAGCTTTAGATTCTGATAATGAGCAGGTATCACTCAATTTGGCTTTGTTCACATCTAAAGTTGAAATCGCAAACGCAAGCGTTTTGCGATTTTGTGCACTTTTTTTGTGAGCGTTAAGCGCTCTTCCTATACCTTCCATTAGAGCAAAATTGCCCCAAAAATGAAACGCGCTGATATGAACCCTCTCATAGAGATTCATTGCATTTCATTTTGTGGGCGATTTTGAAAATTGCCTGCGCTTGAAAAAAGGCTGAAAACGCCCTCAGTGTGAACCAGCCCTCACTGTTTCATATTCACCTTATAGGAGAAATTGTTAATGTCTACTGATTAAAAAGGCTCCACTTCAGTCAATGAGATTTGCTTCTATTTATGATTTAATTTTGCTAACTTCTTAAAGCTGAGCTCTTGTATGCATCTAGTTAAACATTTTATACATTTGAAAGCACTTTGTGTCTGTGGGTTGTTTTGTGTTTCAGCACAATGACAATGGAAGAGCTACTGACATCTTTGCAGAAGAAATGCCGTACTGAGTGTGAAGAAGCCCACCGCCAGCTTGTCTGTGCTTTCAATGGTCTAGCGGGAATTCACATAATCAAAGGTGATTTGTGTGAGCAGGACATTGGCAGGAGTCAGTATCTACCACATGATAATACTGAGAGGCAAACATTTTGCATTTATATTTTGAATATTTAAACTGAAACTCCAGGCATGCAGCTGAATGCACAGTGAAAATACAATTAGTACTCTGTGCCTGCACTGTTTTACTTGCCAAACGATTTGTACTTCATTCTACTACTGTGACTCTTTCATTACAATGCTTGTTTGGCATTTTTGAATATCAAGATATGTACACTTTGTGTGTGTGAATGTTGAGTAGCAGGACTTAAAGAGAGTCTGAAGCGAGAATAAATCTCGCTTCAGACCTCATAGATAGCAGGGGCACGTGTGCCCCTGCTAAACCGCCGCTATCCCGCGGCTTAACGGGGGTCCCTGATCCCCCAAATCCCCTCGTTTCAGCGGGGGAGCGCTTCCTGGTTGGGGCAGGGCTAACCGCCGCAGCCCTGCCCCACGCGCGTCTGTCAGCGCGTATCTCCGCCTCTCCCCCGCCCCTCACAGTCTTCCTTCACTGAGAGGGGCGGGGGAGAGGCGGCGATGCGCCGCTGATAGACGCGACTGGAGGCAGGGCTGCAGGCGTTAGCCCTGCCTCCAGGAGCGACCAAGTCTGCGACCAAGTGTCGCAGTGGGGGGTTTGGGGGTGAAGGGACCCCCGTTTAGCAGCGCTATAGCGGCGGTTTAGCAGGGGCACACGTGCCCCTGCTAACTATGAGCTCTGAAGCGAGATTTATTCTCGCTTCAGAGTCTCTTTAAAGAGGAACTGTCACGAAAATCTTAACATTTAAAACACATACCAATAAGGCCTCTTGCACACTGCAAGCGATTCCGATTCAGATTCCGCTTTTTTAATCGGTTTTTACATCCGATTAAGATTCTGATTTGCAGTGTGCAGGGAGCAAACTGCAAATCGGAATCGGATGTAAAAACTGATTAAAAAGCGGAATCTGAATCTGAATCGCTTGCAGTGTGCAAGAGGCCTTAGAAGTACATTTCTGTCAGAGTAAAATGAGCCATACATTACTTTTCTTCTATGTTGCTGTCATTTACAGTGAGTAGTAGAAATCTAACATTGCCGACAGATTTTGGACTAGCCCATCTTCACATAGGGGGTGTCAGGAATATACTGGGGTGCTTATGATGTAAGAATAATATTTTCATTTGCCTGTCTGACTGCTATGTACTGTACTTCAGATGCGTATGTATGGGTCATCATCTGGCTTTGGGGGAAGCTGTACTTGTCTGTGTGACAGTGTGGAATACAATTACCCTCAGTTCCTGGGAGAGCAGGGAGCTAATTAGAAGCCCTATTGTCCCATTATACCAATCAGGACATAGTCAGGGAACTTCAAAGACCTACATTTGCATCTAAAGAGGACTTCAGTGAATAATGCTTGGGGTAATAAGACAATGGCAGAAGTGAAGTGTGTTGAAGTCCTTTTGATACCATTTGCTACCTGTGGAAATTGAATTATTGGTGGAGGTGCAACCTCCTTATCTTTGATCAGCTAGGAAGTACTGTCAACAATGGGGTTGTCACCTGTAACGTGGACTAGGGAAATCTTTTCATGTATGTGGGCTATTGTACATTTTTCGCAGGTGGATGTTAGATCTCTGGAGATCCAATTATGACTGAGGATGTAATTAAATCTAGCTTCCCCCCCCCCCCCCCCCCGTCCACACAGGCTTACAGCCTCCAGGCGTATTTCATAGTATAAAACCGTAGCTAGGATAGCCACAACTTGTAGTTCTTGGAGGTAGCTCACACGGCTAGAACTAACCTGGTTCCTGACCAGAAGTGCGAACCCCCCGCAACAACACCAGGTCGATACGCTGGTACGTTTATTTCCCGTTTATTTTGGTAAGCAAAATCGCTTTGTGTGTTATCTTTGTAACTTTTATCTTGTAACTATTTTTACTTTGTTTTTTGTAATCTTTTTGTATATATTAAGTTCTGCATTGTTCTATGTTTTTCTAGAATATTAAATTATTATTTAATAAGTTTGACTTCTGCCGTACTAAACTAGCACTCATAGCCTAGAAGAGACTGAAGTGTAACCGTGTATAAGTTCATGCCTAATTGTATGCTTGAGCAACACTACCGTATGAAATTGTAATTGCATTGTGTGTGGGGGCGTTTGTCATACGTTGGCCTAAGCGCGCAGCTGACCCAACGTACGAACAACGCCAGTGCAAGTAGCGACAGCAGAGTGGCTAACAGTATCGTTCGGAACGACTGTTAGTGGGTCTTTGCTTCACGACAGTGTAAGATTGCAACTGTGTGTGTGTGTGGGTGCGTGGCGTTCCCGTATTTGGCCTAAGCGCAAAGCTGACCCAAATACGAAAACGCGGAGTGCGCGCTGAGGACTCGACAGCAGAGTGAAAGTGTCTAGCGAACCGCTAGTGGTGGCAGTGAGAGGTGTTCTGAGGGGTCCCAGCCTTGTTTGTAGCTTAAATAAGGCTGTTCCCCGCTTAATCTGGTCAAACCCGCAGTCGGGAACCGTATACGCAGGCGTGCCGCGGGCCGGTTCCTGACAGGGGGGTTCTCAGGGTTTTCTTTATTTTTAAAAGCACTTAGTTAATGGCAGTTGCTCTGTCCAACTGCCAAAATAGTGTGCAGCGAGCAGGGAGGCTGGCCAGCAACTTTATGTAAATCTTTTTTCAGGGAATGTCTTTATAAAGAATAAAGGCCATGCTGAGAATCCCCTATGGAGAGATGGTCTAGCCCAAAACCTGTTGGTAATGTCAGATTTCTACTACCTACTGTAAGTGACAGCCACATAGGAGAGAAGTCATTTATGGCTCATTTTACTCTGGAAGAAACATACTTCTTATTTGTATGTGTTTTAAATTTTAAGATTTTCGCGACAGTTCCTCCTTAAAGTACACCGGAAGTGAAAAATAAAAGTAAAACTAACTATAGTGCCCTTTCCTTTATAGGATTATTTACCTACCTACGTTCCTAGTTTCTTTCAGCGATGCTCCCATTCCCCATGAAGTCCTCTTCTTTGTTTCTGACTGTATGTTTTCTGAACATTCAGGAATTAACAAACTATGCATGCCCTGTAAAACGAACCGCCCATGCAAGTCTTCTTTTGTGACAGCTCATATCGTTAGTTCTCTAGGTTCAACTCGCACATGCTCAGTACCATAGCTCCCAACTGTCCCTCTTTTGGTGGGACAGTCCCTCTTTGGGAGCCCTGTCCCTCTTTCCTCCTCATTTGTCCCTCTTTCAGGACTTTGTCCCTCTTTATATGTATATATATTTCTACAAAAAAATGTGTTTGATTGACTCTAAACTTTATTCCCATCCGTTAAATTGATTTATTGCTAATTTTAAAATGTTATTATGAAGGAAAATGAATCAGTGTGGTTTGAATTATAAAACAATATATTTTTCTTATGAAATCTTTATGGTATGTGGGACTATGGGTGTGATGGGGGCGTGATCAGGGGTGTGGCAGGGGCATGGCTTAAATGTCCCTCTTTTTCATCTCAAACAGTTGGGAGGTATGCAGTACAAATGTTCTTGTTCACAGCTGCCACTGTGCTACAGTAGTGTGGCTGAAGACTAGGAACATCCTCCTAATTTCCATTGATTGCCATGCAGTCGAATAAAAAAAAAGAGATCACAGAGATCAACAGTACTGTACTTGCTTTTTTACGGAATAGTGAATCAGCATCAGACATGAAAAGTTTAAGGATGAAATACAATTAGTTGTCAATTGATTGCCTATGCAGTGCAGCATTAGTGTGGGAATCACAAGATTTAAAGTTCACTTGGCAGGTAAAACAGGTTTATTTCAGCTGGATATTGTTTCTATTTGAGTTTGGGTTATAGCACTGTTTTTTTGTATTAAAGAGGTTTTCTTCCTGGTCCCACAATTATTTCAGTGCCCATGCACTAGAATTTGCACCTCAGTGTGTAAATGTGTGTGGAAATGCTTTTATTTGTGTGGGTGTTTAACCTCCTGAGCGGTATGGACGAGCTCAGCTCGTCCATCACCGCCGGAGGCTGCCGTTCAGGCCCTGCTGGGCCGATTTTCTTCAAATAAAGTGCAGCACACGCAGCCGGCACTTTGCCAGCCGCGTGTGCTGCCTGATCGCCGCCGCTCTGCGGTGATTCGCCGCGAGCAGCGGCGAAAGAGGGTCCCCCCAGCCGCCTGAGCCCAGCGTAGCCGGAGCAAAAAGTTCCGGCCAGCGCTAAGGGCTGGATCGGAGGCGGCTGACGTCAGGACGTCGGCTGACGTCCATGACGTCACTCCGCTCGTCGCTATGGCGACGATCTAAGCAAAACAAGGAAGGCCGCTCATTGCGGCCTTCCTTGTTTATTCTGGGCGCCGGAGGCGATCGGAAGAACGCCTCCGGAGCGCCCTCTAGTGGGCTTTCATGCAGCCAACTTTCAGTTGGCTGCATGAAATAGTTTTTTTTTAATTAAAAAAAACCCCTCCCGCAGCCTCCCTGGCGATCTCAATAGAACGCCGGGGAGGTTAAAGATTCACAATATCTTCAATACAAAAAAAAACATACTTTGGTAATAAAAAGGACAATACTGCTGTTATGGAATGATTTGCTAAGACATCTTCAGATGCTTAAAACCTCTTTCGGCGATGTCATAAGTGATCCAGAAAACCTGGAGTGAATTTTTAATAAATTGCCTGTCATTATGTGCTACAATATCACTTGGGACATACTAAAACATATAATGGGAGTTGATAGAAAGGTTAAAGGGGCACTATGGCGAAACATTTTAAAATTTAAAATATGTGCAAACATAGACAAATAAGAAGTATGGTTTTTTTCCAGAGTAAAATGAGCCATAAATTACTTTTCTCCTATGTTGCTGTCACTTACAGCAGGTAGTAGAAATCTGACAGAAGCAACAGGTTTTGGACTAGCCCATCTCTTCATAGGGGATTCTAAGCAAGGCTTTTATTCTTTATAAAGATATTCCCTAAAAAGGATTTAAACGATGATGCTGGCCAGCTTTCCCTGCTCGCTACACAGTTTTTTGGCAGTTGGACAGGGCAACTGCTATTCACTAAGTGCTTTTGAAAAAAAATAAATCCCTGAGAATCCCCCATGAAGAGATGGACTAGTCCAAAGCATGTCGCTTCTGTCAGATTTCTACTACCTACTGTAGCGCTTTTCGGCGCTGCTAGATTTGGGCGCAGCCAGCGCCGCCATAGACTATAATGGGAATCAATCTATAGCGGCGCTCAGTGAGTAACGTCGGCGCCGTCAGAAGACGGAGCCGAGGTTGCTTAAAAAACACAATAATTCGGCCTCCAGCAATCGCTGGAAGCAGAATTATTTCATTCCCCCACTATCCATGGCGACCTGGAGGGGGAATAGTAATTAAAACGGCCCGGACTTGCGCAGAAGCAGGATCAGCCATATAACAGCTGTATCCTGCACCCAAGTCTTCTGGCGCTGATATTAAATGTACTCCTGTGCCCGTGTTCCAGCACTGGATCCTCTGTTAGCAGTCTCCGACCAATGTGTTGGACACTGCTCACTTCTGCCGCTCTGGGAGGCTCGGCAATGCTCCCGAGTGCTCCCGAAGAGCGGCGGCTCCGTACTGTGAGTGCGCGAGAGAGAGAGCTTCACTGGCCATGCTTCAAGATGCCTTTGTAAACCAGGTACATATTTTATAAAAGTGGTGTGGTTCAAAATAAATGAGATATTATGACAAAAAAAACAAGTAAAGATTATGCACAGTTATTTAAAATGTACAAACTATGAATTCTATTAGTGGTGCAAATACTGGATCTTGTTCTTGCTCATTTTTTCCTTCACTGATGCTTGTAGGAAGTGCAATGTAGGAGTATACTAAATGAATTTGTTTATTAAAAGTATTATCTTTTTTCCGATGCGTAACTGTATTATGTGTAGGTGAGTACCCATTGGCTGCAGATTTATATAGAGAAGTATTGAGGTCATCAGAAGAACACAAAGAGAAACTGAAAACTGACTCTTTACAAGTAAGTATTCCGGGAAAAAATAGTTTTCCAGACTGGCTCGCTAGACGTGAAAAGTGTATTGTTTATTACTGTATAATACTTTACAAGCTCTCTCTGGCATTGTCTTTCATTTAAGCTTCACGGGTAGCCCAATGTGACGTTGGTTTTCTACAAGTTTTTGGACACTTGTGAATTGGCAGTATTCATGGCCTAAGCTTATCCTAATTATTAATAGATTTGTATTTTGATGAAATGGAATTGGGATAATGATCCACCTTCTATTTTCATACGACATTACTAATGAGATGTATTTTTAAAGTGTGGAAAAGTTGTATTTCCCAATAGCAGACCATTAATTTCCTACCGTTACAATTCAAAATGTTCTTTATTTATAATGCCCCTTTTGCTGTCTTTCAGTGGCTAATTCACCATTTTCCGAATCTTTATGTTAAATGATAGTGTGCAACATTCAGTATATTTTCATAACAACTAATCTGATTTACACAGTCTTGGGGGATCTTCTATTTAGGGGTCTTTTAGTGCTATGCTTTCAGAATGAATCCTTGTTTAAAATCTAATAAGGAAATGCACAAATGTACCTATCCACCAGATTGTTGTGTATAGACCCTATACATAAATGCTGTGTTCAGTGATTGTGAATATATTTAGTTGGGAGGTATGCGTTTCATATGTATTGGATGAGTCATTTGTCAAACCAGGAACCTGGAATTAGAAAAAAAAAAAGTGGTCACTGTTGGTGCATTGTACATGACTGCAGTCACACAACTGACAACAAATGAACTCTTCAGCACTGTTTAGACTTTTACCACCTAATGACAAGGATATTTACATTAATCCCAAGTTCTGTTTGCAAAATTATTTGTTCTCCACTGAAAACTTCAAACTAGGTTTTCTTTAGAAAATCGGAGTGTAAGTGTGTACATGTTTATATATAGCATCTCACAAAAGTGAGTACACTTTTCATATTTTTGTAAAAATTTTATTATATGGTTTGATAGGACAACAATGAAGATATGATGCTTTGATACAATGTAAAGTAGTTGGTTGTACATTTTCTGTCCCATCAAAATAACTCAACATTAATGTCTTAACCGCTGGCAGCAAGAATGTCAGAATTCTGCCCAAAGTGCCAATATTTTGTATGTCCATAATTATTTTCCAGCACTGCCTTAAGGTAAACCTGAGATGGGCACACTTAAAGATTTTATACTTCCTCCAGCCCCATGAGCACCTATGCATCCCTCTCCGTCCTCTCAGGTGGCTCCATTCGCCTGGTCTCTGTCCCCGAAACTGGCTCAGCCGATCTAGTCGGACTCTTCTGCGCAAGCGCAGAAGAGTTAACTGGCGCGACTGAGCCAATTACCAGGGCTGATACCAGGTGAACAGACGTACTTGGGAGGATGTTTGGGGTCATTATCATGTTGGAATACTGCCCTGCAGCTCAGTTTTCGAAGGGAGGGGATCGTGCTGTTCTTCTGTATGTCATAGTACATGTTGCCATTCATGGTTCCCTCACTGGACTGAAGCTCCTTTTGCCGACAGCAATCCTACATCCTCAAACCATGATACTCACCACCATGCTTGACTACAGGGAGTGCAGAATTATTAGGCAAATGAGTATTTTGACCACATCATCCTCTTTATGCATGTTGTCTTACTCCAAGTTGTATAGGCTCGAAAGCCTACTACCAATTAAGCATATTAGGTGATGTGCATCTCTGTAATGAGAAGGGGTGTGGTCTAATGACATCAACACCCTATATCAGGTGTACATAATTATTAGGCAACTTCCTTTCCTTTGGCAAAATGGGTCAAAAGAAGGACTGGACAGGCTCAGAAAAGTCAAAAATAGTGAGATATCTTGCAAAGGGATGCAGCACTCTTAAAATTGCAAAGCTTCTGAAGCGTGATCATCAAACAATCAAGTGTTTCATTCAAAATAGTCAACAGGGTCGCAAGAAGCGTGTGGAAAAGCCAAGACGCAAAATAACTGCCCATGAACTGAGATAAGTCAAGTGTGCAGCTGCCAAGATGCCACTTGCCACCAGTTTGGCCATATTTCAGAGCTGCAACATCACTGGAGTGCCCAAAAGCACAAGGTGTGCAATACTCAGAGACATGGCCAAGGTAAGAAAGGCTGAAAGATGACCACCACTGAACAAGACACACAAGCTGAAACGTCAAGACTGTGCCAAGAAATATCTCAAGACTGATTTTTCTAAGGTTTTATGGACTGATGAAATCTGAGTGAGTCTTGATGGGCCAGATGGATGGGCCCTTGGCTGGATTGGTAAAGGGTAGAGAGCTCCAGTCCGACTCAGACGCCAGCAAGGTGGAGGTGGAGTACTGGTTTGGGCTGGTATCATAAAAAATGAGCTTGTGGGGCCTTTTCGGGTTGAGGATGGAGTCAAGCTCAACTCCCAGTCCTACTGCCAATTTCTGGAAGACACCTTCTTCAAACAGTGGTACAGGAAGAAGTCTGCATCCTTCAAGAAAAACATGATTTTCATGCAGGACAATGCTCCATCACACGTGTCCAAGTACTCCACAGCGTGGCTGGCAAGAAAGGGTATAAAAGAAAAAAAATAATGGCATGGCCTCCTTGTTCACCTGATCTGAACCTCATTGAGAACCTGTGGTCCATCATAAAATGTGAGACTTACAAGGAGGGAAAACAGTACACCTCTCTGAACAGTGTCTAGGAGGCTGTGGTTGCTGCTGCACGCAATGTTGATGGTGAACAGATCAAAACACTGACAGAATCCATGGATGGCAGGCTTTTGAGTGTCCTTGCAAAGAAAGGTGGCTATATTGGTCACTGATTTGTTTTTGTTTTGTTTTTGAATGTCAGAAATGTATATTTGTGAATGTTGAAATGTTATATTGGTTTCACTGGTAAAAATATATAATTGAAATGGGTATATATTTGTTTTTTGTTAAGTTGCCTAATAATTATGCACAGTAATAGCCACCTGCACGCACAGATATCCCCCTAAAATAGCTAAAACTAAAAACAAACTAAAAACTACTTTCAAAAATATTCAGCTTTGATAGTAATGAGTTTTTTGGGTTCATTGAGAACATGGTTGTTGTTCAATAATAAAATTATTCCTCAAAAATACAACTTGCCTAATAATTCTGCACTCCCTGTATAGGAAAGAAATGCATGTCTTTGTACTCCTCACCTAGTTTCTGCCACACATGCTTGACACCATCTGAACGAAAGATTTTTTTATCTTGGTCTCATCAAACCACAGGACATAGTTGCAGTAAACCATGTGCTTAGTCTGATTGTCTTCAGCAAACTGTTGATGTGCTTTCCTGTGCATCATCTTGAGAAGAGGTGTCTTCTGAGATGACAGCCATGTAGACCAATTTGATGCAGTGTGTGGTGTATGATCTGAGAACAGACAGACTAGCCTTCAGCCCCTTCAACCTCTGCACAATGCTGCCAGCATTCATCCATCTATTTGGAAAAGACAGTGGCCCATATGCAATTCACTTTTTCTCCTAAGTTTTCTCCTAGGTGATATTTTTAAACTTGTCAATAAAATTCCTTTTGAGCCACCAGAAAGCAAGAAAATACTCAAAATAATTTTGATAGTACTTTTTCACCTACTTTTTGGTACTTTTTTAGTTGAAAAGTGCTGAAATGTATTTAAAATCGAAGATGAAAAATTATCTCCTAGGAGAAAACACAGGTGAAAACAGGAAAATTGTATACTCACCTACCGTAATTTTCCTTTCCTGATATACTCCATGGCAGCATACAGATGGGCAGTTCTCCGCCTACAACTGCCAGATAGGACCACATTTGAATAAAAGCTACTCCGCCCTCTACTCCATATTCCCCATTGAGGCCGAACCGCCTGCTTAGGGTGGGGCTGTATGCTGCCATGGAGTATATCAGGAAAGGAAAATTACGGTAGGTGAGTATACAATTTTCCTGTTCCCTGATATCTCCATGGCAGCATACAGATGGGCACATAACTAGAAAAATAAGACTATATGGGCGGGAAGCAGGTGCATAAATTTACTTTAATTATATATTCACACAATAGAACCAGATGCTGAGGAAATAACACTCTTTCCAAAAGCACTTGAGGAAAGTGCTGCTGGCTCAATCTTATAAAGCTTTATGAAAGTATGGCTAGATGCCCAGTTTGCTGCTTTACATATGGTTTCTAGGGAAACCTTGCCTATCGAGGCCCATGAAGCGGACATTCCTCTCGTAGAGTGGGCTACAATTTCTTGAGGCGGATTCAATCCTTTGGATTTGTACGCTTGCTGAATCACTTTTACAATCCAGGAAGAGATAATTCTCGAAGAGGCGGCTTTACCTTTGTTTATTCCTTTGGGAATTATAAGAAGCCTATCTGACAGTCTGAATGAAGCTGTGGCTTCTACATAGGACCTGATTGTAGAGACCGGATCTAGTGGATGTGAAAGGTCTGGATTTTCTGAATTTTTAAATGCTGGCAGAGTCCAGTCTTGATTATAATGGTAGATCGATGCGACTTTTGGAACAAAAGCTTCTACAGGATGTAGGACTATACGATCCTCAAAGAAACATAAAAACGGTTCCTTGTGGCTTAGAGCTTGAAGTTCTGAAACCCTTCTTCCAGATGTTATGGCAATGAGGAAGGTTATCTTCAAAGTTAGATCCTCAATTGTAGCAGTTTCGGATGGCACAAAAGTTGAAGAGGATAGGTATTCTAGTACTGTGGGAAGGTCCCACTGTGGAAACTTTGGTTTGATAGGAGGGCGTATTTTTAAAGCTGCTCTGAAAAACTGTTTTATAAGAGGGTCCTGTGCCCACGAATTTCCTAGTACCGCTGAGATTGCTGATACTTGTGATTTTAATGTACTGTAGGCCAAACCTATATCTAGACCTTGCTGTAGAAATGCCATTATGTTAAATACTGAAGGATCAAGGGGGTTAAAAGGACAGGATTCCGCAAAGGTAACAAACTTGTCCCATGTTCTGTTATAAACTGTGGCTGTTGTAGACTTTTTTGCCGAAAGTAATGTGGATAGAACTCTCTCTGGACATCCCTGATCTATAAGTCTCTGCCCTTCAATCTCCAGGCCGCTAAGTTTAGCCTCTCTGGATGCGGGTGTATGTACTGGCGTTGAGTTAAGAGGTATTGATCTATTGGAATGTGAAACGGATGATCCGTGAGGAGAGAGTGGAGAAGAGTAAACCATGGCCTCTTCGGCCAGAATGGAATTATCGCTATCACTTCCACTCTCGATACTGTGACCTTCTGGAGGAACTTGAAGATCAATGGAATCGGTGGGAATGCATATCCCCTTTTGAATGTCCATTGTTGGGCTAGGGCATCCGCTGCTAGAGCATTCTGACAAGGATACCTCGAATAGAAACGAGGAAGCTGGGTGTTTTCTGATGATGCAAACAGATCTATTTGCATGCTTCCCCACTTTTTCACTAGGATTTTGAACATTTTTGGGTTCAGCATCCATTAGTGACGATTTATGAAATTTCTTGAAAGATCGTCTGCTTGTTGATTGTCTACTCCCGGAAGATATACTGCCGTCAGATCTTTCAGATGGGCTTGAGCAGGGGACATAATCGGTTGGACCTCTTTGAGTAATGAACTGCTGTGAGTTCCCCCTTGTCTCTTGACATACGATACTTCTGCCTTGTTGTCCATTCGCAGCATCACTGAACAACCCACTATCTTTGGTAGGAAAGAAGTTAATGCTTGGAGGGCAGCTCTTACTTCTAATATATTTGACACAATGTTGTCTGAGGAAAAGGACCATTCCCCTTGAACCGCCATGTCTCTCCACGTCGCCCCCCATCCTAGCGCACTTGCATCGGTCGTTATAGTCTCCCAATTCGGTAGGAGTAGTGAACAACAGTTGTTTAAATTCTCTGGGTTGACCCACCACCTTAGGGATTCCCAGACCTTGAGTGTTATGAATATCAGATGATCGAGGCTTCCATCTTTCCATTGGTTCAAGAAGTTGGTCTGGAAAGGTCTCAGATTCCAGTGCGCCCAACGAACTAATGGAATTGTTGACGACATTTGCCCCAGAATCCTCATACACCGTCTGGCAGGCAACACTGAGTTTGGCTGAATTTGTGCCAGTTCCGATATCAGAAAGCTCTGTTTGTTCTGTGGTAAAGCTATAGACCCTTGTGTCGTTGAAAACAGTGCTCCTAGAAATATCATTTCTTGGGTGGGTGACAGCTGACTTTTTTTGAAATTGACTATCCATCCAAATCTTGATAAGGTTTCTAGGACTATGTCTCTGTGGCGCTATAGACATTCCTTTGATTCTGCTAGTATCAAGATGTCGTCTAAATAGTGTAGGATTCTTATCTCTTGAACTCTCAGGAGAGACACTACCGCCAACAGAATCTTCGAGAAGGTTCGTGGAGAAGTGGAAAGACCGAAAGGAAGGCAGCAGAATTGGAGATGGATGTGTCCTACTGCAAATCGGAGGTACTTTTGAAATGAGGGGAGAATTGGAACATGAAAGTATGCGTCTTTTAGATCTATTGAACACATCCAATCCCCAATTCTGACTGCCCTTGCCACTGTCTGTAATGACTCCATTTTGAACTTTGGGAGTCTTATGTGTTTGTTCAAAAGTTTTAAATCTATGACTGGTCTCCAGTCTCCTGTTTTTTTGCGGACCATAAATAAAGGGGAATAGAACCCCTTGAACCTGTGAGTTAAAGGAACTGGGACCACTGCTCTTTGTGCTATCAATGTAGCTACATATTCTTGAAGAATTCGTCGTTTTTCCAGATTTCTGGGTATAGTAGTCTTGAGTATGTGAGGAAGTCGAGGTTGCGTTCTGAATGACCATTTGTGACCTTGGTTGATAATGTCCAGTATCCAGGGATCTGTAATGTCTTCCGCCCAGACTGACGCATAGCGGGCTAACCTGGCCCCCACCTGATCGGTCTGGACGGGCCTCATCTCAAAAGGACTTAGTGTTGCTGTCTGCAGGCGTCAGATTTTTCGATTTGTTAGATCTGAAGAAAGTTGATTGAGGTTTTTTCCAATTCTTATTGAAGGTCTTGCCAGGTCTATAGGAACGAGCATCCTTGAATCTTTGAAACGACTGTCTGTTTTGTTGTGTGAAGCGTTGCCTCTGAAATTTTCGGTCTTGGGGCAATAGGCCTGATTTGCCTCCCGTTACTCTGCATATTGCTGACTCCAGTGTCGAACCGAACAGATGTTTACCATCATACGGTACTCTTGTCCACGTGGTTTTTGATGAAGGGTCTGCCGCCCATGCTCTTAACCATAGGGCTCTTCTCGCCATCACCGAGAATACCATAGACCTACTTGAGGCTTTTACCACATCCAGGGCAACTTCTCCAGCGAATTCTGCTGCCATTTTTAACTGATTAAACGTAAAAGCTATTGACTCTTTACTGGCGTCCCTCATCACTGCGTTTTCTGCTTTGAAGATCCATGCTTTCAGGGCTTTTGCAACCGATGTGAATGCAACAGCTGGCCTAGCCGCATCCCCGGATGACAGATATGCTCTTTTTAGATCAACATCAATTTGGCGATCCAACACATCTCGAAAGGAAGTAGAATCGTCTAACGGTAAGGTCGTATTTCTTGCTAGCCGCATGATTGCTGCGTCTACCACCGGACTGGTATCAAGCAAAGACCCATCTGTTTCTGCTAACGGATAAAGTTTGCGTAGTCTATTTTTGGTTGAAGTTTTTTTCACTGTCTTGTTCCATTCGTCTGTTATAATCTCCTTAATTTCATCCATAAATGGAAAAAAGGAATGATCTTTATCTAACTGTTTGTAATATCTTTTTTTCTTTGGCTTATCTCCATTGTCTGGATCTTCCCATTCGATCGCTTCTTTGACCTGAGCAATAAATGACGGAATCAAGGAGAAATCAAAGGTATAATCTTGTTCCTCAGACTCTTCAGAGCTTAAATCTTCTACAGACTCCCTTGATGATCTGTGTACCGTAGCACTAGGCTGATCCGTCTGTTGTACACAAAATTCTGACATAGTGTCTTTAACTATTTGTTTAATGACTGTTGAAAAGTCCTGCGGATCACCTGATATATCATAATAGCAGTTTCTACACACCATTTTATCCGGTAATTTAACATCACCGCATAACTAGCACTGGTCATCTGAGGGTCTGTTGGTTTTTGTCGTGCATTTTCTAGGTGAATTAGATTTCTGTCTTTCTGTGGGCTTTGCAGACTGTGATGTCTGTTTTCTATCTTGCTTGACAGCAGAGGCAGAAGATTGCCCTTGATTGGAAGAGGATTGATGTTTTGAATGCTTTTCCCCCTGATTATGGTGATATTGCTCTTCCTTATATCCTTTGGAGGATGAATGTTTGTGGCTGTAGAAAGAGATCAAAAGACCAAATGAATGTATGATCTTTGGATCAAGCAAAAATACTTAATTAAAATACTCACCCCCCTTACCTAGAATCTTTTTTGTGTTCTCTTTTGGACTTCCCCATGTTTAGGTGTTTTGCTGCAAAGTAAAATGCAGGCTATTAGCAACCCCCGTACATGCTACAGCATGTATGTGTAAACAATTGATAAACATGTATAGTGTGGTAGGGAAAGTACACTACCTTGCGGCAAGAGTAATGAATTTGACCCGTCTCGGCAGGAGGAAGGAGCAGAAGACGTCCGTAGCCCTCCACCGTCCTATGCGCTGATCGGCGGCAAGCAGGGACTGATTTCCTGGATGTCTTTTATGACGTCCGTCCTGCGCCCATATCCAGGATGGCCGCCGCCCCCGAAGTATGGGCAGACAAACCGGACGCGGCGGCACTTCCGCATTGACGCGTCACACGGCCACTTCGCCTGGACTAGGCGCCTGCGCAAAACGAATCCTGCCGCTAGAACGCTACGGCGGTTGTACACAAGGTAACATAAACATAGATCCATACCTGTATGTCTTGTGCGCAGGTAGACCCTCTCCACAGTGCTTACCAGGAGATAAGGATATTAATCCATGCCCATAAAGCGATCTTCATTAAGATGCTGGAATAGGCTGCCTGGAGAACACATAAGAGCAGGCTCCTGACCTCTTTGGAGCATTTAGCTGCCTGAGGCTCAGGACTACGATCAGGGGAGGTAAGAACCTGATCGGATCCGCAAAAAATCGCGCGGAGGTAAGGGAAAAATTTGTCTATATAACAGTCCTATCCGGCGGTGAGGACAAAAAAAGGAATATGGAGTAGAGGGCGGAGTAGCTTTTATTCAAATGTGGTCCTATCTGGCAGTTGTAGGCGGAGAACTGCCCATCTGTATGCTGCCATGGAGATATCAGGGAAAGTTAATTGCATATAGGCCAGTCTCTGAATATGACCATGCACTAAATTGACCACACCTGGGACCATATGCAATTAACTTTTTCTCCTGAGTTTTCTCCTAGGTGATATTTTTAAACTTGTCAATAAAATGCCTTTCAAGCCAACAGAAAGCAAGAAAATACTCAACATAATTTTGATAGTAGTAAAAAAAAAGGGGGGGATAAAACCAGCGCAAAAGACAGATAAGTCTCATAAGATGCCCAAAAGTTAAAGGTCCTCAGATAGACTCCATAGAAATCCAGTAAAAACAACTTCAGCGCTGTATGGTACTTCAAGATATCATTCCATCACCAACACCCTTCAAATTTCAGGCTTACCGGCTTCCAAAAAGACCCAAGTTAAAAGGTCTAAACGTTTGTCTAGTCACCACCACAATCATATCTTAGATTAGCATCAGACTTCCAAGTACCCGCTGTCCTTTTTCATACAATACAGGTGCTCCCAGCATATAGATAATAATAAACAGATCTAAGTGTTCTCCGTTTAAAAGCAACACTATTTATTGAACATAAAAGTTGCCAGATACTCACTTAAGGGCTCTTGCCCTGAGGACCCTCAGCAGAAAAGCACGTTATAAGTATGTCAGTGGGGTGCCTCTCTGTCCACCCAACAGGTTTTGCTATTGCGTCATCAGGAGCTTCCAGAAAAAAAAAACCCTGATAATTTTGATAGTACCTTTTCACCTACTTTTTGTACTTTTTTAATTGAAAAGTCCTGGAAAGTTATTTTAAATCAAAGATGAAAAATTATCTCATAGGAGAAAACTCAGGTGAAAAAGTGAATTGCATATGGTCCCTACTCCCCATTCACCCCTGAGACCTTGCAACACTAACAAGTAACATGATCTTGAGGAGGGAAAATGTCTAATTGGGCAGAATTTTGACAATCTTCACTTAGGGGTGTACTCAGTTTTGCATTTAGACATTAATGGTGTATTGAGTTATTTTAACCTCCTTGGCGGTAATCCCGAGCTGAGCTCGGGGTATGCCACCGGAGGTCGCCGCTCAGGCCCTGCTGGGCCGATTTGCAATCTGAAAAAAGCAGCACACGCAGCCGGCACTTTGCCAGCCGCGTGTGCTGCCCGATCGCCGCCGCTCCGCGGCGATCCGCCGCGTGCAGCGGCGAAAGAGGGTCCCCCCAGCCGCCCGAGCCCAGCGCAGCCGGAACAAACAGTCCCGGCCGGCGCTAGGGGCTGGATCGGGCGGCTCTGACGTCAGGACGTCGACTGACGTCCATGACGTCACTCCGCTCGTCGCCATGGCGACGAGGAAAGCGAAACAAGATAGGCCGCTCATTGCGGCCTATCTTGTTACTTTCGATTGCCGGAGGCGATCGAAAGTACGCTTCCGGAGCGCCATCTAGTGGGCTTTCATGCAGCCAACTTTCAGTTGGCTGCATGAAATATTTTTTTTTTTAATTTAAAAAAAACCCCATTTCAGCCTCCCTGGCAAAATAAATAAACCGCCAGGGAGGTTAATGGGAAAGCAAATGTATGCCGTTACACAAGCTGTGAACGGACTACTTTACATTGTATCTAAGTTTCGTATCTTCAGTGTTGTTCTATGAAAAGATATAACATACTTACGAAAATGTGAGAGGAGTACTAGCTTTGTATGCTGTAGGTTTCCCTTATGTGTCTTCGTAATGTATAGCACTCTGTGTAATTGTGTTGTTCATTGTCATTCAGAGGCTGCACTCCACATACAATCTCCTGGAATTGCTGACAGCAAAACACCCTGGAATTCCACCAACTCTTAGAGATGACAAACTTGAGGAAGAGGTTGGCATTATTTATTTTCTACTCCTAAATAATCCAATATGGTATAAAATAAAAGCCTCATACACAGGTATGAGGCATGTTGCCTGACAGGGTTCGGGACTCGATTCCATAGGCAACATTGCAGGGCCAAGGCTGTGCAAACTCATTCTGTTGCTATGCGCGGAGGGAAGGAGGACAGATTGAGCAGCACACAAGGAGCATGTTACAGCAGGGTGGGGTGAGTGGGGGAGAACACTGCTCTTGGCCAGCACTAGGCCAAATTGATCTGCTGGGCTGGTTGAGGCATGGGGGATGGAGGGGTATCGGGGGCGGCTGTACATCTGCTAGGTCCATTATCAGCTGCCTTGCCCAACTTTTATCTGGAGTGTTTATAAAGCTTTATAGTTTAGCTTTTTAACTTTTTATGTGAAGTTAAATTTTTCCATAACACTCCAGGACAGGTACACTTCGAGACTTGGCTCCTCCCAGGAAACAGGAAACATCCATGAGCCTCTCTATATCTTTAACGTAACCACAGGAGTCCGGCAGTATGGATGTTTCCTGTTCTGGGAACAGGTCTCTCTATATGGAGTGCTGCCTGTCCTGGAGAGCTTGGGGGGCTAAGGGCGGTGTGGCATATAGACGGGGCAGGTGAGGTGGCGTACTAACCTCTGCCTTTCGTCGCTTGTTTTGCCTCTGTTTGTCCGGGCTCGTGGGCATCTGATGGGAGCAGAGAGGACCACGGCGAGGACGCAATGTGCGGTGGCTGCCGGCCGGGGAGTAGACGCACGGAGGAGTAGGCTATTGCGGAGGCGGACGCCAACTCTCCTCTGATGTTGCCAGTATTCAAGATGGCGGCGCGGACGTTTCTGGCGGCCGTCTGACGTCACTTCCGGGCACCGGATTGAAGAGCCGTGGTGTCCTGGCGTCCAGTGCACTCACACGTTGCTGTGATGGAGAGCGGGACAGTGGCTGGCGGCTCGGACGGCTTAACGGCTGGAGGAGTGGCCGTCTCTGCGGCGGTACCTGTAGCTTTGCCTACAGCGGTGCCTGCAGTGAGCCCCTCCGCAGCACTGTCGGAAATCCGGATGCAGGAGAAAAAGAGGAAGCCGGAGGGCATATCCCAAGTTCCAGGAGGGGTGAGACATTATACTGTGTGTCTATTGGGGTTTTTTATCTATGTCTCATCATTTGCCACCATGTTTGTTGATGATGTTGCATGGGTGGTGATCGTTTAACATGGGTTGGTTCCTGGTGGATCTGTACAGGGCTGTTTGCCACAGTGGTGTATGATTGCTAGTGGAGGCTCTGTTGCAGCATGGATTCAGGGCTGGCTTAAAACGCTATTGAGTGAGGTTCCTGGTTCCTTGGGCGGTCACGTTCACTATCCTCTCACTGTGGTGGAGGTATATGTCCTTTAGGGACCAAGTGACTTACGTAGCACTGTTGTTTATTGTGTCTTTCAGACTGGGAATCCTGAGGCTGGCGATAGCTCTAGGCCCAAGCCCAGTAGGAGATGCCCAGCCTGCAATATAAAGCTGATTTCCTCATGGAATAAAACTTTCTGTCAGCAATGTACCTTAAGGGTGCTTAACGAAGAATCAGCAGTGCCTTATAAAGAGTTTTTAGGAATTATGAAGGATGAAATGACTGATTCCATCAAGGCCTTCAGAGAAGCGTTAGCTAATTCCTTGACGCAGACACAGAATGTGGTGGATCAACCGGTTGCCCCGGTTCCAAGTCCAGTAGTTCTGAGCCAAGCCACGTTGTCAGCAGGGGTTTCTGTGGCACCAGGGGCTGGGAATATTACTGTGTCAGAGCCAGCAATCACGACACATAAAAAAGCAAAGTCCAAATCTAATCGTCCGGTATTATCAGACTCGGAGCCAGAGGAGGATTGTGAAGACGTTTCTGATGAGGTATCAGATGAGGAAGTCTCAGATAGAGAAAGAGATACAGAAAAGGAGAAACCCTCTAAATTTAAATTTCCGGCAAGCGAAACAGAGGAATTGCTGAAAGCCATTTATGAATCACTAGGATTAAGCATTGACAATCCTAAAGCAGTGTCAACTCATGATGCATTATACGCTGGCATGGAAAATAACCAACCACTGGTGTTTCCAGTTCATGAATCTTCAAAAGTGACGATAAATAGTCAATGGAAAAACCCGGATAAAAAAGTCTTCTTGTCAAGGGGATTTAAGAGGAGATTTCCCTTTTCTGAGGAGGACAGTAAATACTGGTATAAGTGTCCGAAATTAGATTCGGCTTTCTCACAAGTAGAAAAAGATAATGAGCTAGCTTTCGAAGATTTAGGGAATTTGAAGGATCAATCTGATAAAAAGGCTGAATTTGCCCTGAAGAAGACATGGTCGGCCATTTGCGCAATATTCAGACCAGTGTTGGCAACAACTTGTGTCGCTAGAACACTAGATTTGTGGATGCGTCAGGTCGAAAGACACATTAAAATTGGGTCTAGCAAGGAAACGATTTTAAACTCATTTACGGTTATGTTTAAATCTATTTTTTACATTATTGATGCGGCTACTGAAGCTGTTAGGTTGACTGCGAAAGCAGCTGCTCTTTCCAATGTGGCAAGAAGACACATTTGGATTAAGACCTGGGATGGTAGTTCTTTATCAAAGAACAAAGTGTGTACCATTCCGTTTTCAGGCGATTTATTGTTTGGGCCAGAATTAGACAATATTCTGGAAAGAACTTCCGATAAAAAGAAATCGTTTCCTAAGAAAAAGCCTTTTCACCAGGGGAAAAGGTTTTTTCGGAGAAATAAGCAAGATCCCAAAACAAAGACCCAAACGAGAAGCAGACCCTGGTCATTTAACAAAGAGCAGAGTAAGCCGAACGTCTTATTCAGAAATTCTGCCCCCAATCCTAAACCCCAGCAATGACGATCAAGGAAAGGTGGGAGGAAGACTGGGCCTGTTCTTCCCACAATGGAAAGAGTTTGTAACGAGCCCATTTATATTAAACTTGATCCAAAGCGGTTATCACATTTCTTTCCTGCGGATTCCTCCGGAAAGATTTGTGATAACCAGTTCAAGGCTGACTCCAGAGGAACAGGTTGTCTTAGAGGAGATCTTAAGAGATATGCTAGCAAGAGATGTGGTATCCTGGGTCCCGGCTTGGGAACAGGGGGAGGGATTCTATTCCAGAATCTTCTTAGTGAAGAAGCAGTCAGGGAAGTTTCGATTAATCCTCAATCTCAAACCCCTGAACCCGTATATCAAATACCAGAAGTTCAAAATGGAGTCGATCTTTTCAATAAAAAACCTGCTACTAAAAGACTGCTTTATGTTAAGCATAGATCTGAAGGACGCATACTGGCACATTCCAATCGAAAAGGAATCACGGACTTTTCTGAGGTTCGCAGTAAAGGGGGAGACAGGGGTGCAGCATTATCAATTCAACTGCCTCCCCTTTGGAATCAAATCAGCACCAAGAATATTTACAAAAGTGGTTGCAGAAATTGTGGCTTCCTTTCATGCTCAAGGAATCATGGTGATCCCGTATCTAGACGATCTACTGATCTTGGCAGAATCGGTTCAAACTTTAGTGAGTCATCGGGAGAAGGTGTTAGATCAACTTCAGCGAGCAGGCTGGATAATAAGCTGGGAGAAATCCCAATTAGAACCGACACAGAGGATCCAATTTTTAGGGGTTCTGTTGGACTCCAGAGCACAGAAGATCTATCATCCGCAGACAAAAGTAGACAAGGTGATTCAGGAAGTAAGGGGTTTTCTGGGAAAGAGCTCGATAACGGTCAGAGAAGCGATGAGATTATTGGGGCTTTTAACCTCAACGGCTCCAGCAATTCAATGGGCTTTGAAACACACAAGGAAATTGCAATCATGGATTCTAAAAAATTGGGCCAAGACGGTGGCGTCCCTGGGACAAGTGCTTTTGATTACAGGGATAGTGAAACACGACCTGCAGTGGTGGATTACACCAGCTCATCTTACACAAGGCAGACTGTGGCAATATCCGGTGGAGATGGTTCTTACAACGGATGCAAGTTGCTCAGGATGGGGCGCTCATGTTCAGGAATTCGAGATGCAGGGTCTTTGGCCGAGGCATATAAAAACTCAGTCCTCAAACTTCAGGGAGCTATTAGCAGTGAAACTGGCCATAATAGGATCGATACACATAATCAGAGGACACCATATTCAGCTGAGAACAGACAATTCGACAGTGGTGGCTTATGTCAACCGACAGGGAGGCACAAGGTCAATGAAACTATTACAGTTAGCACTGGAGATACTGGATCTAGCAGAACAGAACCTGGGGTCGTTAACGGCGGTACATTTAAAAGGAGCACTGAACACTCGAGCAGATCTATTGAGCCGGACTCAGACTTCCAATACGGAATGGACATTGAGTCAGCAGGGATTCCGAGAGTTGGCGAAGCGATGGGGAAATCCAGTAGTAGATCTTTTTGCCAACGGGGAGAACTCGAAGTGCCGCAATTTTTTCTCATTGAATATCAGGGACAAGCCAACGGCAGTAGATGCATTAGCTCAACCGTGGACGAGCGGTCTGGTTTACGCCTTCCCACCATTGAATCTTATGTCCCTTGTGCTGAAGAAACTGGCAGAGTCCAAGACAACCATGATTCTGATAGCACCCGACTGGCCCAAAAGATCATGGTATCCACTACTGCTCAAGATGAGAGTAGAAGGACCTCTTCGTCTACCAGTGAGCAATCAAATGATAACATTGCAGGGGAAAAAAATTCAGGGCCTGGAGAAATGGAAGATGTCGGCCTGGTTACTGAAGAACTGATTCTCAAGAGACAGGGGCTGTCTGATAAAGTAATCGAAACATTAATTAAGAGTAGAAAGAAAAATACCAGAGCTATCTATCTGAAGTACTGGAAAACGTTTAATTTATGGAAACAGCAATCTCAGTATAAGTCTACAGAGATTGCGACTATTCTTGAGTTCTTGCAAGCTGGTATAGACAAAGGTCTAGCCTTGAGCACAATCAAGGTTCAGATTTCGGCACTTTCTGTTTTTTTAGATAAAAAGCTTGCCATTCATCCTTTAATGGTTAGGTTTGTGAAATCTATAGAGAGAAACAGACCAATTAGGGTGAAACCTTTTCCCAAGTGGGATCTTTCGGTTGTGTTAAAAGCTCTGACACGGCCTCCCTTCAATTCCATAGACTCTATGGACATAAAGTTATTAACACTGAAAGCTGTTTTTTTAGTTTCAATTACCACGGCAAGAAGAATCAGCGAGCTGGAGGCTCTGTCTTGTAAAGAGCCATATTGCATGATACATGAAGATAGAATTATTTTGAGGACGAGTGCGGAGTTCTTACCTAAAGTAGGTGACATGTTTTGCAGGAAGCAGGAAATAGTGCTTCCTTCATTTTTTCCTAATCCTTCCAATGAGAAAGAAAGGGAGTGGCAATCACTGGACGTCAGGAAAACTGTCCTAGCATATCTTGACAGAGTCAAAGCATTAAGGAAATCAGAGGCTTTGTTTGTTAATTTTACGGGAAAACTGGTGGGCCAGAAAGCCTCAAAAAAGACGTTAGCCAACTGGATAAAACTGTGCATACTGGAAGCTTATAAAGTCATGGATCAACAACCTCCAGACAATCTCCGGGCACATTCAACCAGAGCAACGGCTACTACCTGGGCTTACAGGGCTGGAGCTTCGCCTCTGGAGATCTGCAAAGCGGCTACCTGGAAGAACCTGGGGACCTTTGCACGTCACTACAGGCTGGATCGGTTATCTGCTTCAGATCAGGGTTTCGGAAGGAAAGTCCTACAAGCAGTCAGCCCACCCTAAGGTTTGTGATGTTAATTTCTTTGTTATCATCTCGAAGTGTACCTGTCCTGGAGTGTTATGGAAAAACCAGGAATTAGCAAACCTGGTAAGACTATTTTTAGTAACACTCCAGGACAGGTGGGGGTAACCCACCCTCTACTTTTATTTCTTGGTTCAAAAATAATGTATAATATAACTGAACGTATAGAAATTGATATATAAGTATATTATTGGCAGGAGATGAGGCGGTTAGACCTGTTGGGTTCGTTTCTTGGATACATACTGCCGGACTCCTGTGGTTACGTTAAAGATATAGAGAGGCTCATGGATGTTTCCTGTTTCCTGGGAGGAGCCAAGTCTCGAAGTGTACCTGTCCTGGAGTGTTACTAAAATAGTCTTACCAGGTTTGCTAATTCCTGGTTTCTTTTTGCGTGTCAAAAAATATCCCTCTGTCAGAGCTGGAAATTAAGTCAATGCATGTAGTAGTAGAACTGGGGATTTGCTGGGGAAATTTCACAGTGGTACATGAGCCGTTTTCAACATTTTTATTGTTCTGATTGTTTTTTTTTATGGAAATGTCACTTTTTCTATAAAATGAATATATATATATATATATATATATATATATATATATATATTTCAGTCTTCAGGCTGTTGAGAGTAGGCAGAGGCATAGTTAGCACTAGCTCACAGCACTTGAGTCCCAGCAGGGTGATAACAACACCCCCTGTGACCCCTCCATCGCTGGAGGGCTCTGGAGTATAATACATTACCTGCTCCAGGCGGCGATACAAGACAGTGCAGCCACCCAATCACCATGTAGCGTCTGTCAAATGACATGGGACTGGAGCCGGTCGACCGATCTCTGCGGGGGCCCTGGCCCAATGTAGTTAAGCCCCTGAATCCCAGGTTCAAATCTCAATCAAAATACTATCTGCACAGAGCTGTATGTTCTCCGTTTATGTGGTTTTCCTTCAGGCACTCCATTTTCTTCCCACCTCCCAAAAAGATTTTTCATTTGTTATTTCTTGCAATGTATTGTACCTGATGTGTCCTTATTCTTTTCACCTTTCTCTTCTCTTCACCATTACCCATTAACATTTAACATTTAAACTTTTTTCCCTGGATCACAGTATAGGTAAGGTGGATGAAATGTTCTCCAATTTATCTTTATTAATATGGTTGCATTGTTATATAAACAGTAGCTTGCTATGAAGTAAAAGATGAATAATATCATTAACATTTGCTAATGCAGATTCCATTCTGTATTGTAGATAAAACAACTTAAGGAACATTATATGATCAAATCAAATGCTGAAGTGTCCGAAGCTCACCAGGCTTTGCAACCAGTCCTGCAGAATCTAAAAGAAATGCAACGAAAAGTAAATTACTTTACATTATTTTCTTGCCTTGTTTTATTTTTGACTTGTATGCTAAAGTAACCATACACTGGTTGATGTGGCTGAAAAATGAATCCCTCTTAGATCATTATATCTATCAGAGAGGGATCTGATCAAATCGCTTCACACACTGCACATACAGTATTTTAATAGATTTTATCATGAAATGTATTAAACATCAATTGAACTGCTTTTCGATGCAGTGCAACGCCATGGGCCGTCGGTTTGCTGCCGCACCCGACCTACCGATAGATATTTTCCGTTTGATACAATTGATTAATTTGTTCCCTTTCGGATAAATATCAAATCCATCTAATGATCGATTGCCCGGCATGTTGGGGTATAAATTTCTACCAGATACCATCGAATGATCAAATTGGATGGATATCGATGGAAAAAATGAAAGTGTATGGCCACCTTTAGGCTCACAAAATACTAAACAGGACAGACCAGATATTTTTAGCTTCTTGAGGAGAATGCCTTTCTCAGCAGCATGCAAGATAAATACCTAGATCATCTGGCCAAAGAATGGTTTATGAACTTGAAACCACCAATCCATTTTGCTTGTAGATGTCATGTTCTCCTTTCCATCACTTGAAAACATGATTCAAAAATAGATGAACGTCTTTATGGGGACAGAATGTGGCCTTTTATATTATTATGCTGGTGACTTCGTTTGTGGCAGCTATTCATGTTAAATATTTCTTTGTACTTTTATTGGGTACAGTGCCTTCACTTTTCAGAGGATGTTAAATATTGTATTACCTTTTAGAAAAGCACTATAATTTAATTATGTGCTAAATGGTGCAAATCTTATTGGGGCTATGACTTTTGTCTAAAGCAGAACTAGTGTCAAGTAGAGAAAGTAGCTCAACATGTAGCAAAGCCATAACGTTAATCAGGTTTTAAGTCTTAAGGTGGCCATCCACTGCTTGATAGTGATTTTCCTCGACACATGATCTGTTGCATCCCAATCATAAATGAATTAGGGAGCAGCAATCATTTTACTGCCTTGCATCACTCACAGTGCAGATCACATTTAGGCAGAAATCGTATGCTAGGCATACACGGCACGTTTATGCGCTGGAATCGAGCCAGCGGCTCAATGCCGGCGCGTCACCGCGCTCGCGCAGATCAATTCCCGCTCATCCCCGCGGGCACTTTCTTCTCAGCGCTTCGTTTTTGCCTATTGTCCGCCCGCGGGGATCGAGCCGGAAATCGATCCACGCGGTGATCGGACATGTCGGAAATTATCAATCGAGCCCCATCAGCGGCTCGATTGATAAGAAGAATCTGGGCCGTGTATGCCCAGCATAATGAAGCATCCATTGAACCGCTGCACCCACTCTATTTGTATGGGTACTTTGATTACAAAACAATGCTGTCATCGTGCCTGCCTTCCATTTCTGCTATGTCAGATCTAAGTGATTTTGGACATTTCATTGCTCAAAACTTTGATGTTTGATTAGCTTACAAAAGTTGATTTTTCATAGCAGTTTCAGTTAAAGGCATTTAATCTAACAGAAGTTGTTATGCAGTTTCAGAAATTGGAGGGACACATTTATGTTTCAGGATGGTAGCATTTTTGAGAAATTGCCCTCTGAGCCGTTGATATCTTTTGAATTTTTATTTTCTCTGATTGTCCTGTGTTAAAGCAAACCTGAAGTGAAAAAAGTGTAGTATGGATAAAGAACAGAACATTTGGAGCAAAGAAAAAAGTCTCATGCTTTTATTTTCAGTTATATAGTTTTTCTTTTATAACATTGCATCATACTGTCGCAGTTGCAGGTTTAAAACCACACTATGGGCTTGATTCACTAAGACAAATCACATGCCTTATCAAAGTTAGCACGCCTTATCAAAGTTAACACGCCTTATCAGAGTAGCATAGCAAACTTATGCCTGCTCATTGGCAATGACGAGAGCTCCACTCGTCCTGCCCTTAGCCCCTTCGGGTTCGTATCGCTCGCTATGCCACTCTGATAAGGCGTACTAACTTTGATAAGGCATGCTATTTGCCTTAGTGAATCAAGCCCTATGTCTTTTAAAGAGAATCTGAAGCGAGTAAAAATAACAGATACAGAGTCGGTTAGAGACTGCTCACTTCCCCCGCTGCTGGAGGCTTCGGCAATCTTCGGGAGCCCGAGTGCTCCCAAAAAGAGCCGCTCTGTACTGCGCATGAGCGAGTGTGCGAGATTGAGAGCTCACACATGCGAAGTACGGAGCGGCCATCTTTGGGAGCACTCGGGCTTTCCTGCAGTAAACACTTATCTCAAGCTTTGTCTCTCGTTTTTTGGCAGTGCTTCGAAAAACAGGACTGAATTCAACCCAGTAGGTCAATTAGCTCAGAGCACCTCTTTTGCATAGATAACAACTGATAGTATTTTAACTCTTACTGTCCTGGAAAACAGTGAGACTCTTTTGTTTGCTACTAATGTTCTATTTCTTAGCTGTACTACACATACAAATCATACATTTATTTTCACATCAGGTTTGCTTTAAAGGAGGCCATTTGCAATGCGATTCTTCGGACGGTTGATTCTTCGATTCAGTCGGGATATCGATCAATTCGGTCCTGTTTTTTGGATCAGTTCAATTTATCTGATCAAATTGGATAGCAGCAAAACTTCTGTTGGTGGGCCTGAACGGCCTATGCTACAATCAAATCAGAATCAATCGTCCGAAGAATTGTATTGGCCACCTTTAACCAAAGAAAAGTCTGCTGTGCATCAAAAGCTGATGGATAGCCTAATCCAGTGTGAGCTTTACTCTCGCTTCAATACTGCCTTATGACACCAGATATACAGCACCTCAGGTCACTTTAGTACACTCCATACAATTTTTTAAAAATATCTGTTCAATTCAAGAATTGCAATCAATTTTTCTGACTCATTGTAACATTTCAAAAATATGACCAATGTACCACACACATATGTTCAATTTTTCCCCAATTATGATAAAGAATAGAAAATTGCTAGGTTGTGTATATTAATAAATTGACAATCGAACACACACCATGCAATCTTTAGAAAAATTGAAGAAAAATTTCCACTATTCAGGTTCGATAAAAATGTTAAAAAATGGGAAATCTGATTGGAATTCATACTTGAAAAAAATCATACTTGAATTTTTTTCGGGAGATCCGATCATATTTATCGAATTAACGTAAAATTGGATCATTTTATTGTATTGTGTGTGTGTGTGGCCACCTTTACAGTCACATTGGTCTTGATTCATAAAAGGCTGTGCGATAAAATCATCTGGATGTTAAAATACTGCATTCGGTATTTTAGAATTTTGTGTGCTATTTCATAAAGCTGTTCCATGCAGTGAGGGCATTACAGTAGTAATAGGCATCCCGGCATCCCTTTAGAATGTACATGTTTGTTTTACTGCCTCTGCTCGCTCTGAATCTATTAGTCTTTCTTAACATTTTATTTAATTGCCACAGCTTAGATGAACTCCAAGAAACTTTAACCACTGAAGGACCGTAGGCTTACACCCCCTAGTGACCAGGCTATATTTTGTTATTTAGGCCACTGCAGCTTTCAGGCCTTGTTGCAGGGCCGTACAACACCGCACACAAGTGATTCCTCCCACCCCCCTTTTCTGCCCACCAACAGAGCTTTCTGTTGGTGGGGTCTGATCCCTGCAGGGATGTTTATTTATTTATTTTTATTTATCTTTATTTTTTAAATGTTACCATTTTTTTTTCATTAAAAGCCTGCCCTTCCTCCCCCTGCCAGCCAATCACTGTGATCGGCTGTCATAGGCATCAGCCCATGACAGGCGATCACTCCTGTGGGTCCAAAGGGAACAGCCATGTCACACGGCTGTCCCCAGTACAGCAATGCCGTAGATCGCAGCGCTGTACACTGTAAATAGACGGCAGTTACGCAGCCCAGGACTGCATGTCGTGATCTGTGTTAGGCGGTCCTGGGGCTGCCGCTCCACTCACGCCTATTGTCGTGAGGCGGACATAAAGTACTTAAACATGCCCTGCTTAGGTGATTTTCCCACTAGTTTCTCCACATCTAAACAGGAACCTAAATGGCCGGAGGGCTCCAGGGGAAAACTCTTTTGTTCCATTTTCTCTGCTAACTGCGGAGGTAGAAAAGCACGTTCCACCAGAGAAGGCATTGCAACCTTTCAAAATCCGATCAGCGGGACAGAGAGACGGGCTGTTTCTATTGGCTCTGCTCCTGTTAATCATAGCTCTCTCTGTTTCTGCTTATGTGAGTCATGGCTGGCTCCCCACAGTCTCTGCACTATTTATGCCACACCAGAGGTGGCGGTAATGTTTCAGGTTTTTACCACATGTTGAAGTCTTTTGAATTGACATTCACTGACTTTTACTGACATGTTGAGGTATTTACCACACAAGTCTGTAATTTACCTCACTGCTCAGGAATTTCAGCTTTTCATGCAGTAACAGTCTTTATGAACTGCCATTTTGCTAAGTAAATTGAGCTGTTTTCTGCATTAACATATGCGGGCTTTATGAAACGAGACCATTAACTCAAAAAGGGGGACAGCTGATCATAGCGTACGAGAGTTTTAATATACAGTAAAAAAAAGTTTGGAAATGCACACGCAAGGGTAGCACATTTACATTGTATGAGTATGCATGGTCATCAAGCTTAGGCTCCTGCAGTTTCCCGCATCCGCCTGCTCTCAGTTCACTCCACACACACTCTGATCCACCAACCAGGAAATTGATCCAGATTTATTAAAGCCTGAGTTGTTGTACATCATGTGTCATGAGGCATGTAACCCACTAGCAGCACTTTTCTAAGCACTTAGCATTACATAAGCAAGAGCTTTTAAAATCATATGTGTGTGATGTGATTTAAAAAAAAATTCCCCAAACCATTACATTAGCAAGAGCTTTTCAAATCACAAGCACTTAGAAACTGGGTCCCAGGCCTTAGGGCTCTTTTCCACTATGAAATGCGATCGCGATTCCGATCGCAATCGCGTTTCAATTTCCACCATGCGATTGCGATTGAGCTACTATACTCATAGTCCAGCTCAATCGCATACAAAACGCGGCAGGACAACGATTGCGCTTTGACCAAAATCGCATCGCAATTGGATCGCACTAATGGAAATTGCTGCTGCAGTTTCCATTAGTTTAATGTACCTTGCGATTTGCGATCAGAAGCAAATCGCAAATCGCAGGCTAGTGGAAAAAGGCCCTTAGGCAGTATTAAAGAGAGAATCAAGCTCACACTGAATCTGGATATCCACCAGTTATTTTATGCGAAGCAGACTTTTTTGGGGTTATTGTGAACTTTTATTTATTTACTGTTGCGTGTCTACAAGCTTATGTGGTTCTGGGGAACTGTGATAATATTTTATTATGATACTCGATGGGCGTATGTCTTTTTTCAACCAAAATAACTATGTAACTATACAGTGGTACATTGTTCAATCTGGGAAGTGTGTAATGCTGGGGATACATGGTACGTATTCCCCCTTATCAATCAGGCCGCTGATGGCTCAAGTGATAATTTCCGACAAGGTCCGATGACCCCGCTCGATCCCCGCGGGCGGACAATAGCGGGGAGTCGAGCGGAAGATAAGGAAGTGCCAGTGGGGACGAGCGGGAATCGATCCGGACGGCGGCGGTGATGCGGTGGGACTTTGTTTATTTTGATACTGCAAAGGAGGCACTTTTAATATAATAAGAAAATTATATGTTCTTTATTGTTGTTGTTCAAGTTTCAAGTGTTGGTCATTGTGATCCTCTTAACTTAATTCTAGACCAACTTCTCTTCCCCTTGGTGGATTGATGTTATCCATTGTGCCATCCATGGTGCCACTGATGAAGATCTTGTTCAGCGTGTGCAAAATGAAATAACAGTCAGATATAAACACCAAGCTAACAAGCTGTCCATGGCAGATAAGTAAGGAGATTCCATGTATAAAACAATAATATTTGATGTTTATTGGTGTTGTAATTCATAGCCTGGGTTATTGTCTGGTCAATACAGTATTTTTCGAACTATAAGATGTACCTAGGTTTAGAGGTCAAAAATCAGGAAAAAAAATATACTAAACCTAGTGCGTCTATAGTGCAGGGGTATCTTATGGACCTTTTTCCCCGCCCAATAGGCCTGAACGATTTTAGGAAAAAATTGAATTGAGCGATTTCTGTCCAAAATTACGATTTCCATTCGATTCACGATTTCCTTCAAATCAAGCTTTGTCCCCCCCCCCCTTTTGTGCCTGTCCCCCCTCTGTACCAGTCTCTCATTATGCCCCCTTTGCCTCTCCATGCCTCCTTTGTGTCTCTGTGCCCCCTTTTTGTCTCTCTTTGTGCCCCCTCTGTGTCTCTCTTTGTGCCCCCTCTGTGTCTCTCTTTGTGCCCCCTCTGTGTCTCCTGTGTCTCTCTCTCTGTGCCTCCTCTGTCCCCCAAGTTGCATCAGTTCTGGACATAGCTTCAAGCACGAGTCCAGCGATGCCCATCTATCCACTTTGCCTCCTGCAGGCTCTAATGCACGGCATACTTCCTGTATATCATGTGATATACAGGAACCCGAAGTTTTGCCAAGCACAAGAGGTGGCAGAGGGCGATAGAGGATGGAAGGTATGGGCACTGGGACTTTGGGAAAGTTTGAAGGCGCTTCTTCAAACTTCCTCTTGTGGAAATGACGTGATCGCGATATTCGCCGCTTTGACGATTCTGAAATTGTGATGTTGGTGATCGCGATTTCGATTTAAATTCGATTTATCTTTCAGGCCTACCGCCCAAGCTGTCTCCAAGCTTACGCTAGCTAAAGTACACACTGCACTAACCCCTACTGCTCTCAATAGTTACACTGCACTACACTACATTAACCCCTGCTGCCCCCTGCCAGCCACACTACACTAACCCCTGCTGCCCGACCAGCTAATCCGCACTACACTACACTAACCCCTGCTCCCCCCACCAGCAAAGCTACACTACACACTACAGTGCCACTTCAGTATGTCCGTTCTTACCACTTCCTGCCTCTAAGCTCCTCTCCCCCTCGAACCAGTCCTGCTTCTATAAACATTCCTCTCCTCTTCTCTGACTTCTGCATCCTCCGTTATCCCGTTACACTGTGGCCACCTGCCGTAATACAGCTCTGGTCCTCCTTCCTGGTCGGCTTGTACTTTTGCATTAGTGGTTCCCCCATATTGCGTAATCCTGCAGGCGCATGTGTGCCGTGCCTCATGCGTGACCCTGATGCATGTCCACCAATAGGGTGTTGATAGATGGAATCTGACGAGGTGATGAACGAAGCACCCAGACGTCTGGGTGTACCAGACTTAAAGACCTCATCCTGATGGGAGGGGCTGACATAAAAGCTCTCAGGAATGAAGAAAGCAGTCTGAAAATGATTTCTGCGTGCATGTTAGTCACATCAAGAAATGGATTGCATATTTGAATTCAGTAAGGCGTTGCGAGTTCACACATATGAAACATGAGTGTCAACTATGAAGGGTCATGGAGAATGTTTATTACTCTGCAACCGTGAATTTGATATGTGTCAAGATCGATCAGGGTTTGTGCCAGAATGACCTTTATTACTTCTGTTAAAAGTGTCTCATTAGCATATTGCCAGTGGCTATAACATCAGGAATTATGAAGGAAATATAGATTTTTAGGTTTACGGAAGTTCATCTGTCCCTGGTGACAGCAGCTGTGTAAGGAAGCAGAGAACATCAGCCTGTCTCCGTTGAACCCTAGCCAGCAGTTTGAAGGTGTGAAAATTACAGACACCCGGACTAGAGAAGCCTGGCTTTATGATGCTCCTATCTCTGCCTCCGGTTCACTTCTGGAATTTCCGACTTTAAAGTTGGAAAACCACTGCGCCTGCGCGGTCATGTCCTCGTGCCTGCACAGTACGCTCCTTTTGACACCAGCAGGACACGGCCGTGCAGGTGCAGTGGTTTTCCGATGTTAAAGTCGGAAATTCCAGAAGTGAACCGGAGGCGGGGCCCGGAGCATCGGTGAGTGGCGGCGCGGGCACAGGACGTCTGCAGGGAGCCATTAGAAGCGCCAGGTAAGTTCAACTCTTTTTCCCCCTACCCCCCCTACAGTAGTCCTTTAATCCTGATGTGTGCGCTATCAGCACATGTTAAAGTAAACCTGAACCAAGTAAAATTATTTAAAATAAACACATGATGTACCTGCAAATGAATATTACACTGTCAGTTCCTCTCAGAAGCTCACCATTTCTTCTCACTAGGATTCTTTCCAGTTCTGACAAGGCCTTGTCAGAATTGTCTCTCAAGAGGCTGAAGGCCTTAGGGCCCTTTTTCACTATATCAGTTGCTGTCAGTTATAACTGAAATGACAACTGATGTGCAAGGTAATGTCCATGTTTCCCTATGGCTCAAGCAATATTACTGATTAACGGGGTTATGACCATTTTTAAAATGGAAAACTGAGAATTCCATTGATCACAGTGGACAAACAGGACACAGGAAAGGAGAAAGAGATTGATAAGCAGACTACATGGAAGGTACATGTGTATGTTTATTTTAACTTTTTTTTTCAGTTCAGGTTTGATCTAAGATGTATGTTTTATAGTGATTCAACCCCATTGAAACATAAACAGCCAAAGGTACTGTTTGTTGTTTAACTGTTGTCTTAGAGACCAATATAACCATTAAAGCAAAGTCCGAGTGTGGATCTAATGTACTGTGTGTATTAGGTTCCGTGACTGCAGAGGACTTCAGTACATTGTCACAACACAAATGGAAGAACTAAGAAATTGCCAAAAGTTGGTAAGAGAAGCTGTGAAGAACCTTGAGGGGCCCCCTTCTCAAGAAGTTATCCAGACTGCCTCAGTATGTCACCTTCGGGTTGGTCGGCTTCCTCTCCACATGTATGTTTAACATCTTTACTAATATTACTTTGTTTTCTTCTTCAAATTTAAGAACAAATTACATATGATACTTTAGAATATATAAGGAATGGCTGAAAATTGATTGTCTGTTGTAGGCTCCACCCACTTTTTCATAGTTTTAACCGCAGTGACCCACGGTGCAGTGTTTGCGTACTCTGGCTTTAAAACTGTTAGAATGACAACTATTTAAATGTTGTTATTGAAGTCAATAGGTTAGATCTGATTGGTTGTTTGTGGCTCCATCCACTTTTTTAAATTTAAACCCCAGTCACTGACTATGCCAAATTTCAAGACCCTGCAGTTAATAGTGAAAGAATGGCAGTGGTTTAAATATTCACTTTAACCACTTTACCCCCGGCGGTACGAATTTCTCCGTCCCTTTTTCCATCCTTTAACCCCCAGGGACGGAGAAATCCGTACCTTCCGCGCTACCGCCGCTGTCCGCGCTCCCACAGCTCGTGCGCGCGCACCCACCTTCCGGATGCTTACAGGTCGCATGTAAACAGACTCACAGTGGCCATCTTGTGGCCAAATAGTAAACTACAACCTAAAGTATTTTACACATACAAATACATTGTATTACACAATAAATTAACTCCTTACTTCCCACACTCCCCAATTTTTTTTTTTGTTATTTAAAAAATAAATAAATACAATAAAAAAATAAACAAAATAGTTACCTTAGGGACTGAACTTTTTAAATATTTATGTCAAGAGGGTATAACACTGTTACTTTATAAACTACGGGCTTGTAATTAGGGATGGACGCAAAACTGAAAAAAATGCACCTTTATTTCCAAATAAAATATTGTGATAGGGACGTAATTTAAACGGTTTTATAACCGGGACAAATGGGCAAATACATTTCATGGGTTTTAATTACAGTAGCATGCATTATTTAAAAACTATAATGGCCGAAAACTGAAAAATAATATTTTTTCCCACATTTTTTCCTATTTTCCCATTAACACACATTAAGAATAAAATAATTCTTGGCATAATGTCCCACCTAAAGAAAGCCTAATTGGTGGCGAAAAAAACAAGATATAGTTCATTTCATTGCGATAAGTAATAATAAAGTTATAGACGAATGAATGGATGGAGCGCTGAAAGGTGAAAATTGCTCTGGTATTGAAGGGGTAAAACCCCTCAGTGGTGAAGTGGTTAATTATCAATTGATGAAAGTTGATTGGTTGTTGTAGGCTACCCCCACTTTTCTTAAATTTTGACCGCAGTAACCCAGTGAGTATTTTGCTAAGTTTGGTACACTTGGAATTCAAGCTGTGATAATAGTAGCATAATCTATTTATTATTAAGGTCAATTGCCGAAATCTGATTGGCTGTTGCTGACCCCGCCCCCTTTTTCATAACGTTGAACCACAAGTCACCCAGTGACCAACACTTTAAGGTTTGAGTGAAATCTGATTGGGTTTTGGTGGCTCCGCCCACTTTTTCTAACCTCAAAGTGCAAACACCCAGTGACCCGTGGTGCCAAGTTTGCAGACTCTGGCTTTAAAACTGAGAATGACAACTGTTTACATTTTGTCGTTGAAGTCAATAGGAAAAATCTGATTGGTTGTTTATGGCTCTGCCCACTTTTTTAACCATTTAATGGCAAGCATACATATTAAAACATCATGCTTTAGCCTATTAACGGCAACATGACAGTTTAATACGTTGCGCGTTCCCGCCGCCGCTCCGCACATGTCCGCGCCACTACCGCCGCCATTACCGTCGGGTTTCCGTGCCATGCAATTGGGGCAACCTACACAGCAATGGTCCGAAGAAGTGTGCAAAGTTTTCATGATTGTGTTGTTAAAACTGTAGGAGGAGTAAGTGTATAGAAAATTATCAATAATCATGATAAGGAGAAGACCTTTCAAGCCATCATCATAATAACAATAAGAAGAAGCAGAAGGATAATAACATGAATTCATTGAAGAATAATATGTTGGCCTTTTAAGCCAACATAATAAGCTGAACTATAAGAACAGTTTGTTGGCTTTTTCAAACCCAAAATAATAACCAGCTGAAATAAGAGAACAATATGTTGGGTTTTTTTTCAAAACCAACGTAATAAAGTATAACTTTTTCCAGTTATCTAACTAGATACCACCCATATCTCAAATACCTTGACCAATTAAAACTGATATGCTTCCCACACTCAAATTCAGAAGTGTACATGGTTTGCAGTGCAGCTACACAGTAGTAACAGCACAGTATTTGCAATAGAGCCTCTCTTACACTGTTATGTCGGCTTACACAATATGTTGGCTTTTCAAGCCAAATAATACTAATAAGAAGAAGGAAGAATAATAAGCTGAACTAAGACAACAAGATGTTGGGGCCTTTGAAGCCAACATAATAATAATAATAATAATAATAATATGGAGAAGACCTTTCAAACCAACATAATAATAAGAATAGGAAGAAGTGAAAGAATATTAAGCTGAACTCATTGAAGAGCCTTTCAAATCAACATAATAAGCTGAACAACAAGAACAGTATGTTAGCTTTTTCAAAGCCAACACAATAATAACCAGCTGAAATAAGAATATTATATGTTGGCTTTTTTCAAAGCTAACATAAAAACTTTTTTCCAGTTATCCAACTAGAGTTTACCCACATCTCAAATACCTTGGCCAATTAAAACTGGTATGTTAAACAGTACAGTTCAGAAGTGTACATTGTTTGCATTTTTTTAAATTTAATTTTTGACATTCAACTGTTCTGTGCTTATCTTTGCAGTGGATTGGTGAGTTTTCTAATAGCCTATCTGCTTCTTCCCTCACAGCTGTGTGTTTTGTAAAGCTGAAGAATTATTCACAGACTACGAGTCAAAGCTCTTTGCTCCTGCGTAAGTACAACACAACAGAAAGGACTGAATCGAAAATCTAGACAAAACAGTTTACTCATACTTCAAAGCTAGGCATTGCAAATAGGTTTTGCTTTTCGTCTGTAATATGGTTTGATAGTTTCCTATGATGCAGCTGTAAAATGCAATGTATGATTCATATGCTAATAATATCAGGTATTTTAGTAGCACAAAGGGAGAGTTTCAAGTTTTTTTCCATTACAGTGAATATACCTTCATTGTTTTTTATTTTTATTTGTGTAAAGTACTGTATTAATAAACTTTCTTTGGTAGAAGTATGGTGTTTTATGTAAATATATCCTAGAGAAAAGCAAATGTGTGTCACTGTAAGATGAAAAAACTGAATACACAAAAAAAGTCATTAGACAAAGACAGGATAAATAACATTTATATTGTACTTTTCTCCTGGCGGACTTAAAACGCTTGAGCTGCAGCCACTAGGGCGCACTCAGTAGGCAGTAGCAGTGTTAGGGAGTCTAGCCCAAGGACTTCTTACTGAATAGATGCTGGCTTACTGAACAGGAAGAGCCGGGATTTAAACCCATGTCAGAGGCAAATCCCTTAACCATTACACAATCCAGCCACTATCCATTAAGTATTTAAGTATCTAGAATGAGAATTGCACACTTGCTATTGTGTTGGAACAATTGCTGAACAAAAATGCTCTTTGGCTTGTAGTTGCACAATGTGTACTACTCTGTTTGGTGGTGGTGGGGGGGGGAGAGGATGCACAAGCGCAAAATGCAAGTGGGACTACATTATGGGATCCTCTTCTGGAACCCCCAAAGAGAACAAGACATTTGAGGACAGCAGTCCATGCTGGCATTTGCCTGACAAAACAATCAGCAATTGTTTCAGCTGAGGTAGTCCTAAAGTGTGTACCTAACTGAGTTATTCACCTGACACATAATAGAGGAAATCCAATTAAGATTATAAAAACCATAAATATACCTGTTATCAAGTTATGTGCACTTACGCTATGCAGAAAGGGAAACCAACTCAAATGTAAAATCGGTACTTACGTATTATCCCATCTGCAGAGTTTGGCAGCTTCTTGTAAAAGTTCTATTTGCTGCCCTACTACAATCTAGACTTTTTTTGGGAAAGCTGAAAGCCCTGGCTTTCCTTTGCACCAGGCCCCAAGTCTGTGTAATGCTTCATTCCAAAGTTAAAGGGTTTTGAAGGAAGGGTGTCCTCTGCACTTTGCTGCAGAAACTTGATTACATAAGTACTGGACAAACCCGACATTAATGATCAGCTGCTCACCCGGGAGATCGTTTCCTTCTTTTTTTAAAGCATGAATCTGTTTTTTCAATAATTGTGTCAAGTGCCCTGGGGGTCTCATTACAGAAGTAGAAGCAGCAGCCCCGTCTCCTCTCTGAGTGCCTGAGGCTGGAGACTCCATTCCACTGTGCTCTCTGCAGTCAAAAGAAGGGTGCACACCTCTTTCAAACCCCCCTAACTTGAGAACGAAGCATTACACAAACCTGGTGCAAAGGAAAGCCAGGGCTTTCAGCTTTCAAAAAATGGTTAGATCGTGGTAGTGCAGCAAATAGAACTTTTACAAGAAGCTGCCAAACTCTGTAGACGGCATAATACGTAAGTACCGTAAACTCTTTTACTATATATTAGCCCCTGTTAAGAAGCAATTTGTACTTACCGGTAAACTTTAAAAAGTAGTCGCTTCCACTACCTCAAGAATGCTGTAACAGGGAGCTATTTGCAGGGCATCTTGATGGGAGTATTGTTGCAGGAGTGGTTAGGCACTCTCCTCAGTTCCACAGACAGGGGCCACTTGAAACTTGGCCTAAGAACATCCTAGTAAAGCAGTCTGTAGTCTGACTAAATCAAGTAAATCCAAAGAGAAACAAGACAACTACATTTTCTTTTATTGCATTCTTGAGAACATTTGATCACCATGTAAGTGGCTGCAGGAACTTTTAAATCTTCTTGGTTTGTATAACCTGTTCAATCCTCTACAGAATGGCCTTTCCTGATCAGTGTTTGACAACATAGTCAAGGAGCTCCCCCCCCCCCCCCCCCCTTTTTTAAATAGATTTTTATTGTAGGTTTTTATTGTATCTAGCATTCAATGAAATTCGCCTGCCTAAGTTATTTGTATAGGCTGATGGCAGTCTATAAACATGCAGTTCTTTCTCATACCATCTATAGGCTAGAGATTGCAAAGCTTATTGATAGGTTCCAAATTCTAATGTTGCTCTGTAACACATACTAATTTTCAGAAAAATGTAAATGGTCTGAACCCAAAGCTAATTGCTAATGTAATTTGCAGGGTAAAGGGTCAGACCGCTATATTTGAAGAGATGATTGAAGAGGAAAATGGATTAGTGGATGACCGTTTGCCCAAAACTAGCCGAGGCCTGTGGGCTGCTAGTGAACTGGAACGTGCCCTGAAAGCCATCCTGGCATTTGCAAGAGGTCACCGCATGGAATCATGGTTAACTGATGAAGGTGCTACTTTTATGGAGTTGTTTGAAACATGGAAGAAAGAGTATAAGGTATGTCTCAATAGAAATAGGCAGCATGTGCTGATTTATATAATTTATTAATACCTGGAACTCTTTAAAGGGGACCTAAAGTGAGAGGGATATGAAGGCTGCCATATTGTTTTCCTTTCAAACAGTGCCAGTTGCCCAGTATGCTGCTGAACTTTCTGGCTTCAGTATTGTCTGAATCAGACACCTGAAACAAGCATGTCTCTAATCCAGTCAGACTTCAGTCAGGAACATCTGCTCAGCATGATTGTTCAGGGTCTGTGGCTAAATGTATTAGAAGCCTGGCTGTCCTGCTGATATTCCGCCTCCAATTCTTTTAGCCATAGACCCTGAACAAGCATGCAGATCAGGTGCTCTGACTGAAGTCTGACTGGATTTGCTGCATACTTGTTCCAGGTGTGTGATTTAAACAATACTGACAAGAAGGATGAGCAGGACTGCCAGGCAACTGGTATTGTTTAAAAGGAAATAAATATGGCATCCTCCATAGGTCTCTCTCACCTTAGGTTCCTTTCACTTCAGGTGTCCTTTAAGTCCTAGGTTCTTAACGTGTGGTATGTGTACCCGTGGTGGTTCCAAGGGGTACTCGGGCTTGATATACTTAACCAAGAATAACAAATTTAGAGTTTTAGAACATAATAAATCTTACTTAAACAACAACAAATTGGTATTTTGGCTAATTAAAAGCAATAGTAAATGCTTGGAAATTGTTTAGAACCAATTATCATGTACTACGATTACATACATACTGTATTTGTCAAGGAGTACTTGTGATAATGTTTATTATGCTAGGGGGTACTTGGTGAGTACAGGGTTTTAAAAGGGGGTACGTACCAATAAAATGTTGAGAAACCCTGCTTTAAGTAACCCTGTAGTACCATCTATCTGGTAGTGGGCTACAGTATACAGCGTTATTTACTTATTAACTCTGCAGCATAGACTGCCTTCACTAACAAGACTTCACTTTCACTGAACCTCGACAAGTCCTAGGCGTTTGGTTAGATTATCTGGTTTAGAAACTCAGTCATGCCCTACCCAGCCCATGCCACTCCCCCATCCATGCTGGCCCTGCCTCTTCCCCCACCCCTAATGAAACTGTACATAAATGCTGAGAGAGGCAGGCAGATAACAGCTAATTAGTGTCAAATCATAATCTCATTCTGATCCAGCTGATTTGCAGGGGCTCAGTACAGTCCTGTTTGTCAGAGCAACAGGAGCTTCTGAAGGTGGCCATACACTGGTCGATTTGCCAGCAGATTCGACCAACAGATAGATCCCTCTCTGATCGAATCTGATCAGAAAGGGATTGTATGGCCACCTTTACTGCAAACAGATTGTGAATCGATTTAAGACTGAAACCGATCACAATCTGTGGAGCTGCAGCCCTCCCCCCCTGCATACATTACCTGTTCCGGCCGGCGCGAGTCCCCTGGTCCCCGCTGTCTTCTTCTCCGCTCCGGGCTCCAGACCATTCCTGCAGCTACTGAACTGTCCAGGGGAAGTTTAAACAGTAGAGGGCGCTCTACTGTTTAAACCTTCTGCCGGGACAGGAAGTTCTGTGTAGCTGCGGCCAGTCCAGAACCCAGCACGGAAAGAAGACAGCGGGGACCAGGGGACTCGCGCCGGCCGGAACAGGTAATGTATACCCGCTGTATTGAGTCGGTCGTCGGGCATTCGAACGCCGCTACCAACGCATTCCCGACCCGCCGGCGATCGAGAAAAATCTTCCGCACGGACGGATTGACGGGAATCGACGTGAACAATCGATTTCGGACGGAAATCGATCGTTCTGTCAGCGGTGTGCGCGGCAATTTCACAGCCGATTCGATCACTGTGATCGAATCGGCCGTATATCGCCGGGAAAATCGTTAGGTGTATGGGCCCTTTAAGACAGTAAGGCTGCTTAGTAAATATGCAATCTGTGTCTCAGTTCACAGTTGCTTTAAAGGTACATTTTTTGCTATTACATTAATACTGGGTACACGATACGTTTTTCCACTCGATAGATGGATTTGATAGATAATTCCCAACATGTCCGATATTCCTTCCGATCAATTCTGCGCTCGATTTCTCATAGAAGTGAATGGAAAAAGATAAGAAAAACGAGCGGAAGACAAGAGAATCGAGCGCAGTATCGAGTGCAGAATCAAGCGGAAAAAACGACCGTGTGGAAAATAGAGCAGAAAAATGTATTGTGTGTACCCAGCATAACGCACTTTATGATATGTATTGCTGTTCATAAACACACAGGAGAAAATTTTTCACACTGAGACAAAGTGTGACACACCCCAAGTTTTAACATTTATATGATGTATTCTTATTCCTTAACATCAACATTTTACCTTTTTTTATTTACTTTAAGTCTATGGTACAACTTTTTATTTTTTGTTCTGTAGATAAAACATCCGCCTCTTCCCCCATTCATAGCCAGAACCCACATGACACTCTGTACTCACACCCAGAACCCACATGGCACGCAGCATCTACATTCAGCACCCACATGACAACCAATACCCCCTAGCCACAAACGAGGGGGGGTTGTTGCAAGGCCCCTGTTTTAAAATTTGAGCACCCCCCACTTAAGAACCCTCTGCACGGCCCTGCCCACACTCACTTTGTCTGCTTCACTAACAGAAGTGCATTGATGTTGCTTAGCAACATAGTACCTCCTGGCATCATGTGTTATATATTCATGTTACTGTTCGGGCTGTGCAGAGCCAGCTTCCCAAACAACTTAAGGTGCGTACACACACACTACCAAAGGCCGAACCCTCCCGCTGGGCAGTCTTTTAGCCGACAGTAGTGCGTGTGTACGCACTGTCGGCGGACTGGTAAGGCTGTTTCTGAATGATCCGCTGAGCGGACCGTTCAGAAACAGCGTTATCAGTCCGCCGACAGCGCGTACACACGCACTACTGTCGCCTAAAAGACCGCCCCATGGGAAGGTCCGGCGGACCCGTCGTTGCCCCTGGTAGTGCGTGTGTACGCACCTTTAGGGAAGTGGGAAAGAATAGTACACTTAGCAGCAGAGACGGATCCTGCTAATATCTGGCCAGTGGATTAGATTAAGGAGGGAGTCATTCAGATGGAGAGAGAAGTGGGATGGCTGAGAAAGTGAGGGTGGAAGTGGGGGACGGGAGAAGAGAAGAAAATCCATAAAATTGGACCATGGACCAGAGAGACATGGAGAGGACAGTACAAGAGGGGAAAGCAAAGTAAAGAGTGAAGAAATAGGGGTTTCCTTGAAAATGTTGCTGTGAGGCCCCATAACTTGCAGTTATGTCTCTGGTTAACCCTAAACAAAGTGAGAGGCGGCACACCACTGGCTTTGCAATTAAAGCTTGTATTGTTGAACAAGACGAAATGCAGCTAGTAATATTTATTGACACTGTGAGGCCCTTCAATTCACTTTTTGTCCTGGGAGATCATTTTTCATCTTCTGTTAAAATACAGTGTGGGCCATTTATATGGTTACACCTTAATATGGCCATTTATATGGATACACCATTTTATGTGAATGGTGAAGTTAACAAACAAAACCATTGCTATTGGTCTGACACTAACCCACATTGGATAGATCCCTCCGAGACTGTTGGAACAAAAAACTTGGGCAGTGGGCAGCATGGTGGGGTAGTGGTTAGCATACTCGCCTTGCAGCGCTGGGTCCTTGGTTTGAATCCCAGCCAGGTTAACATCTGCAAGGGGTTGGTATGTTCTCCCCGTGTCTACATGGGTTTCCCCTGGGCACTCCGGTTTACTTCCCATATCCCAAAAAATGTACAGATAAGTTAATTGGCTTCCCCCTAAATTAGCCCTAGACTATGATACATGCATTACACAATAAATACATAGACTAATGACTATGGTAGGGACTGTCCCTTCTGAGGGACAGTTAGTGACAAGACAGTATACTCTGTACAGTGCTGCATAATATGTTGGCTTTATATTTTACTAATATTATAAATGCAAAAGTTTAGATGTTTGTTACTCAGTCACGTAACAATGGCTTAACTGATATGAATGAAATTTGGCACACACATGGTACATTACCTGGAATAACATATAGGATACTTTTTATCTCCATAACCAAAAAGTGGGCGGAGACAAATACACAATTTAGTTTTCAATTTGAGTAATTGTGTATTAGGGTTAGAAAAAGTGGGTGGAGTCAACACCAGCCAAATGCATACCCGGGCAATGCTGGGCCATGAGCTAGTAAATAAATAATTAAACGCTCTGTAATTGAAAAAGTAGCAAAAATTATGTAACAAAGAAGTACTGTTAAAATTCTTATTTTCTTGCTTCCTGGTGGCCTAGGCCTCTTGCACACTACATGCGATTCCAATGTTTTTATACGATCCGGTTTTTGATTCCGACTAAAAAATATAGCAGCATGCAGTTCTTTTTTTTTATTGGAATCAAAAATCGGATCATATAAAAAATCTGAATCGCATGTTGTGTGCAAGAGGCCTTAAAAGGCATTTTATTGATTTTGAGTGAAAATATCACCCAGGAAAAAACATGAGAAAAAGTGATTTTTTTTTAACAGACATCCAGCCAAATCGATGATTTGATCGAATCTGCTAAAAATCGATTCTGTAAACTATTCCCAATCCTCCCTGCGATTCCTGTTCAACAGTTTCCTGGCTAAAATCAGTTGATTGCACAGGTCGGAAAATTTTGGTGGCTTGGTGGTGGGTAAGGAGCCCCCGTCGCTAGCAGTGTTCGATTCAGTGACCGGCGAAGCTACTCTGACCTGTCCATGTTGCGGTTTCAATCTCTTCTCCCCCCCCCCCCCCCCCCCCCCCCACTAGCAGCTTCTTCCTCTCTTCTCTCCTGAGTCCCTGGGTACTTGTGTGATGTAACGTGTGATGTAACAAGTGCTAGAGGCCAAATATTAGAGGCCTCTAGTGAACACGTAGTATATGCCACAGTACCCCTAGTATTTTTACAGCATTACATAGGGAGTTAAGAAACAGCAGCCAGGGGAGAGCAGAGACTGGGACCGCACAGCGGACAGGTTTGAAGCTGTGGCTACACTGCACAGCCTGGGGCGAGAAGAGGGACTTCATGCTGAAATCTATTGAAAATCTGTGTTTAGTGTGTGAAGGGATTCGAGTAGATGCCTCTCTGATCAGATAAGGATCTGAGAGGGAGAAATCTGTTGGCCATATAGACCAGTATATGGCCACTTTTAGTGTGAATCAAAACAGATGGATCACACACTATGCACCAAACAAAATAACGGTAATTGCATCAATATGATCTAATAAGCTTACTACTTTTATACTTTATTTTGTTGATCTTATATTACTTTATGTACTTTCAGTTGCTTCATGAGTACTGGATGGTCTTGAGAAACCATGTGTCAGCTATTGATGAACTTTCTATGGCAACCCAACGCATTAGAATCCGTCTACCTGATGAGCCAAAACCTAACCCCACCTGTTCTCCATATTATTGAACCACATGAGGTGAGACATTTAAATGTAGTTATTATTATTATTAGTGGATATTTACACCTAGTGCATACAGGTCTTCTTCATTTTATTTAAAAGTTAGAGTTTAAGGCCTCTTTCACAGTGCGACATTAAAGTCGCACGTTTAAAACAACATGTAACACAAAATAACTTACAGCAATGAAAATCAATGGGCTGTTCACAGTGCAGATGTTGCGTTCTGTCTAACGCTGCATGTTAAATGAAAGTGCTGCATGCTATATACACGTTTTAGCTGCGTTAGACTGTTTGCACATGCTCAGTAATGTGTTTTTTTTGTAACGCATGCGCCCGTTTTCGTTCTATCACTGTGCGACAAAAACGTCGCACCAAATGCAGGGCTAAACAATGCACTATAACGTCCAAGTTAGGCCGCGTTCACACTTGCGGTTCTCTGCCAAACGGACCGGATGACCTGACCGGATCCGGATCGGAACCGTACGGTTCTAATCCGGATCCGATCCGGATCCGGTCAGTTTGCATCAGGTGTTCATCAGGATGCGATCCGGATCCGTTTGGCAAAAGATAGTAGAAAAGGAATAAAAATGTTGAGGTCTGGGAGGTCAGCAGAAGGTGGACCTGTGGAATCAGGCTCTCCGCTGTTTAGCACTCACCTCCACCTCCGACATACTGCCAACATCTCCCAGCACGTTTAAAATCACTGCTGCTCCCACTCCAAAATGCTTGCCCATGTGTCCCCATCCAAAATCGCCGCTTCAATACGCATAGGAAGTGGGGGTAGAACATCCGGATTTTTAGCCAGTGTGTTGTGCGCTCTCCGGTTCTCATTGGTTTGTATTGGCCGGATGGTGCAGTCCGGCTCCGCTCCGGATACGGCTGCCGGAGGAGCCGGACCAAAAAATAGCGCATGTTGGGTCTTATGCCGGAGTCCGGATCCGTGTCCGGACGAAACGGACGCATGTGAACGGACGCATAGGCTTTCATTGCTATGCCGTGCATCCGTTCCGTCCGTTCTGCATGCGGTCCGGCTCCGGGCACGGCGATTCCGGACGGCGACCGCTTAATGTGAACCGGGCCTTATAGTGCACAATGCATTGCACTAGGGGCATGTTGTGCGACCTTAACCTATTGCGGGACCGCCGCAGTATAAATCTACGGCGGGCAGAGGGCGCTGTGGTTCTGACCGGGACGTAAACTCTACGTCCCATTGACCGCGCGCCCCTGCCCATCTCTGCCGCTGTCCGGTCTGCGTGGAAATGTGCTGCCTTGCCACCTCTATGACGGCAGAGCACTGTGCGCCGAGCAGGAGCTGTTTTCATTGGCTCCTGGCCCTGTCATTCATGTAAGCCGTTCCCATTGGCTTACATGGAGTGACAGGGTCAGGAGCCAATGAAAGCGGCTCCTGACCGGCGCACAGCGCTCTGCCGTCATTACCGACGGCAGAGAGAGCACCCTGCGGCGGGGACAGAGCGCGTGTTCGTCGGGAGCGGCAGATTTTAGCGGCAATTCGTCGGGAAGCGGCGGTTTACGGGACCAGCACCCTCCAGTCCCCTCTGGTCCTTAAGGGGGCAGAGGGTGCTGGTCCTAAAGTGGTTAAAGTCACATCAAACGCCACGTCTTAGTGTGTAAGAGGCTAAATCTCATGATGCAGATCCTCTTTAGCTTCACGCCTGACTATTCTGACACTTGTTTGTTCCCACTTATCTCTACTTCTTGCATTAATTAATGTTTTAATTGGCCATTCCCTAAAAAAAGAAAGTGTTCATGGCATCACAAAATGCCACTGAGAAAGAGGGTAGAGCTTTCACATGTGCTCTACCGTCTTTCCCAGTGGGAATTTGTGATGCCATGTACGCTCCCTTTTATCTTTTTATTACCATTCCCACGTTAAAGTGAACCTGATGGCTACCTAACAAAGACTGCACTAAAGGTTTCCAGAAATGCGGTCAGCATAAGTTGCCTGTCCATATAAAATCATACTTTTAACACTTCAGAACATCCTTTCTATAATGTCTTGCTGTTTAGAAAAGCCCACCTCTAGCATAAACTTGTCCACTAAAGATGGTTTTATGCAGTTTTCAGTAATTACTTTATTTTCCATGCATTTTATAGGCAAAAACAAGAAAGCAAATGAAAAAATACACTATTTCTCCAATTCCATCCCCTATAGTTTTAAAATAAGGAATGCTACTATAAATAAAATCCACCCACTTAATTTGCCCATTAGTCTCGGTTATCACAACATTTAAATTGTGTTCCTAGTACAATGTATGGTGCCAATGTATTATTCGGAAGTAAAGGTGAAATTTTTCTGTTGGGGGGGGGGGGGGGGGGTTGTGTCCGGTCAATTGCAAGCCCTTATGTACTGAAATAACAGTAATATACCCTCATGACATACATATTGAAAAGATCCTCTAAGGCAACAATCTATGGATTTTTTAGACTGTTTTTTTTTATTCTATATGTGTGTGTTTGGTAACTGGGGTGGGGGGCTTTGGAAGAGATTAAATTCTACAATTTTTTTTAATTAAATATGAGTGGGGTCTGTAATTAACTTTTTTGCGGTTTACCAGGAAGTTTTCACATTTATTTTTTCACTTTTCTTTACTTTTGTTATTATGAATGGATATGGCCCCTGATCAGGTTCATATCCATTCATTACAGGCACTCCGACCCTTCCCCAATCACCAACATGGACATGCTGCCGTGAAAGAGTGGCGGTCGCTCGCGCACCTGCCACTGTAACATTGGATGCGAATACGCATCCAGTTAGACTTGAACGGTGTCTAACTGGACGACTATAGTCGTCCAGATAGACTTAAGTCAAGTGGTCAATATGTAATCCTATTATGGAATAATTGATTTATTTATTTTCAATAATCAATATGTTTTGTTCTTGCAAAAAACACAGGTGGAACAGAACCGTGTGAAGTTATTGAATGATAAAGCAGTTGCCAAGTCACAGCTGCAGAAGAAGTTGGGACAGCTTCTTTATCTTACTAATTTAGAGAAGGTAATTATAATTATTTTTTCATTGTCTGTATAGCGATCTTGTAGAACAAGGTGAAAATATGAAATGTAAAGAAAAAGGCTGTAAGTATATGTTATTTTCTGAAAGAGCTGTACTTTTTTGTATGCTTTTTTAGAAGTCTATGAAAGTTCCACCTTAATTGCAAAAACTGGCAGACCCAAGATACAGCTGATGATCTTTTTAACAACCACACATGAAAGCGGAACAACTAAAAATTACACTTTACAAAAATCAGTAGTGTATTCAGCTGTACCAAATCACGTTGTTGTGTTCAATAAAAATATCTTTCTTATGCTGGCCATACATGGTACAATTTTTTCATACAATCTTACCATTTCTATGTAATATATGGGAACTGCCTAAATTATCCTTTCAGTATATTCACTTAATGTACCCTTATACTACATAGAAATGGTAAGATTGTATGAAAAAATTGTACCATGTATGGCCACCATTATAAGGAATAAAAACTTGCCTACGATACTTCTCCTTCCTGCGCAATTGCTGTGGAAGAGGAAATAAAAGCTAGGGAATGGATGCAGGCTTTATTTGTTCATCAGTAGATATACACACAGACATTGTGCTCAGTTCACAAAGAATGAATGTATGCAGTAAGCAGAAAACAACAGATTTTAACCAAACATTTGTTAAATGTCAATTCACAAAGACTGTTACCACATGGAAAACTAAAATGATCAACTAATGAGGTAAATTACCGACTTGTGAAGCAAATACCTTATAAATGTTAATTCATAAAGGATAACCTATGTTATCCTTTATGAGATGTTCCGTATTTTAGCACCTGGCATGGAGCTGTTGTTAAAGAGAACCCGAGGTGGGATTATATTATGCTAGTGGGGCACAGAGGCTGGTTGTGCACACTATCACCAGCCTCTGTTGCCCCATGGTGTGCCTCAAAGACCCCCCCCCCCCCCCTGCGCGCCACTATACCCCCGCAGTGCTGGCGACAATGTTTACCTAAGCGCTGTCTGTCAGCGCTGCTCCCCCGCCTCCTCCTTATCGGCGCTACCCGCCTGTGTCCCTTCCCTCCCGCTGATTAGAGGGAAGTGACGCGGTGGGTAGCGCCGATACGGAGGAGGCGAGGGAGCGGTGCTGACAGACATCGCTTAGATAAACATTGTGCTGGCGACACGCTGCGTGTCGCCAGCACTGCGGGGGTATAGCGGTGCGCAGGGGGGTCTTTGAGGCACACCATGGGGCAACAGAGGCTGGTGTTAGTGTGCACAACCAGCCTCTGTGCCCCACTAGCATAATATAATCCCACCTCGGGTTCTTTTTAAGGCTTTGTTCACATTGCGTTCGGCTCGCGTGTTCGTCCACGGTGGCCTTATTTTGAGGCGTTTTTTCTTTCCGATTCCCGACACTTGGGTGGGCGGTTTTTGGGGGGGGGGGGTTTAGAGGTTTCCGGCGCGTTTTTCCCGAGCGTTTTGGTAATTCACTCCCTGACGCAAGTCAGGAAGTGAACTCTTTGATCCGGAAAAGAATAAATACAATGTATTTATTCTTAAAAACGTGAATGCAATCGCTCCACAAAGCGGTTTTGTGAGCGTTTTGCGTCAAAAATGCCCTAAAATGGCTCAAGCACCGCTTTTGAAAACTGACAGCACACGGAACACTTTAGTCTGAACTACACCATAGCACAACATGGTGTAACAGTTTTCTCTGTGTTTTTGAAAAACCGCCTGCGCTTACTTTTTCAAAAAACGTCTCTAATGTTAACAAAGCCTTAGAGAGGGATATGGACTGTATGCAGGGGCGCGCATCGGCGGCACAAAGGATCAAAGGATGGCTGACTGGTGGGGCCTATTTGGGTGATCAAAATTTTTTGTTTGCATGGCGAATTTTAGATATTTTTTTTTTCTTGCCTAACTCAGGTGATAAAATTAAGACTAACTAGTTCAGCAATGATAAGAACCAAATGTAAACATCACAAACAGAACTCTGAGGCTTTTGAGCAGAGGAAATTATCCAAATGATGTTGCTATTATTGAATAAAAGTTACCTACAGATGTACTGGTCTAGTTTGCTGGCATGCTTTAAGCCTTACTTGCTAGCAAGCAGCTCCTGTTTGGACAGATCACAGACAAATCGTTCCAGCCCCCAGCCTGTGTCTTACTACTCTACAAGCAAGGGGAAGTTGAAGAGGCAGGTGGAAGAGAAACACTGTGTGTGTAATTCCTTATCTTACTAGCTAAGAGTGCTGGAGACTAGAGCTTGTATTTAACTAACAGGAAGTTTTTGAATCAAGATTATTATCCAGTAGTCCATGATCGACTATCTTCATTGCTTCCATGTCCCCCTAGAGGGTTCAAAATGTGATGTGACAACCGAGCAATGGAAACTGATGCCAGACGCTTCTTTGCTTGCTTGCTAAGCAAGATGTCCCCGAGCGCTTGTCTATACCGAGCCTTACATTTGGAAGATTTCCTTTAACTGTCTGTAGTGTCTCTCCTATGGCAGAACACCTCAGTAGGTACAAAGACAGCAGTAAAATCTCATCTGATCTTTTCACACTGGTTACAAAACAAAACAATACATGAATACAAAGTCCCATCTGGTGATGCCTGTAGCTACATACAACTAATAGGGTTAACCCTTTCCTAACTCTATATGGCTGTAGGTGGCCTATAATTCATAATGTGAAGGAATACAGCAGAATTTAATTTTTATACTTTCTTTTTATTATGCAAAATTCAAAACCCTAACAGAAATAAAACCTCAGCAATACAATCAGGGAATTGCATACATCAGAATCAGTTTTATTCGCCAAGTGTGACAGAGTCGTACTCGGAATGGTTTGTGGTTCACACGGCATAGGCAAGTACAAAGACAGGCAAACAGATGCGCCAGCAGATATGGCGGCAGACGAGACAGACATTAACAGGTGTGCAAAAGTACATAGACATTAAAAAATTACCAGAAGCTCAACAGTATAAGCAAGCCTGGTGCCCTCGGACACGGCGTGAGGCTCGCGTAGAGTCCTTTTGTTCAAAAAGTATCAAAAGCATCAAGCATCAAAAAGCTGCCTGCATGGCCTTTATTGTCCCGTGTGATGTGAGCAGCAGTGAGCGGCTGAGAGGTTTCTTGACCTCAGTTGAGTACTTCCCTAGTTTAGCATCTGGACAGCTTGGGGGAAGAAGGAGTTCCTGCGCCTGGTGGTTTTGGATGGGATAGTTCTATAGCAGCGACCCGACAGAAGGTCAAAGTAGCGACTGCCAGGGTGGAGGGGTCGAGAGAGATCCTGGTGGCCCTCGTCTTCATTCTAGCAGCGTGGAGAAGATCAAGAGGTGGCAGCGGAGATACGATTATACGCTCTGCATCAGTAATGACTCTCTGCAGCTTATACCTGTCACTGGCCGTCGCGCTGGCATACCAGACAATGACTGACGAACAAAGAATGGACTCAATGGTTGCGGTATAGAAGCTGGTCAGCAGCTCCTGTAGCATGCCAAATTTTTTCAGCTGGTGCAGGAAGAACAACCTCTGCTGTGATTTCTTCTGAATTTTAGTAGTATTCTGCCCCTATTTCAGGTAGTTGGAGAGGGTTGTGCCAAGGAAGCGCACAGATGGTACCCTAGAGACCTCAGTATCACCTATGAGGACTGGTTGGAGTCGAGGTGGGTGCCTCCTAAAATCAACTGTCAGTTCAACAGTCTTTGGTGCGTTGAGTTCAAGGTTGTTATCCTTGCACCAATTGTAGATTCGCTCCACCTTGCTGCGGTACTTGTGCTCTCCATTTTTGCTGATCAGGCCGATGATGGTAGTGTAATCTGCAAATTTGATGACCTCTACAGAGCCAGCAGTAGAGGTACAGTTGTTGGTATACAAGGAAAACAGGAGTGGGGACAGTACACATCCTTGCGGAGCACCAGTATTGGTGATTCTCACACTGGAGGAGCAGTTGCCGAGCTTGACCAGTTGCGTTCTCTCTGACAGGAAGTCCTTGACCCATGCATGAAGAGTGTAGTCAACCCCAAGCTGCGGCAGGTTGTCAAGCAGAATAAATCTATAAAATATAGATTGCACATAAAGAGCAATACAGAAGAACGAGTAAGGAAAGAGCACATTAACAAATAACTAGAGAGACACAATATAGAAAAGCAGCTCTTATGAACCCGCCAGATCGGAGTAATGTCATGAACTTGTAGGATCACTGAAGAATATGGGATGTTGCCCAGTTGGCCGATGGATCCAAGATTCTATTAAACAATGGGGTGGATTCTGTGGTGGTAGAGGTGATTTTCTCCATAATATACATGGAATGGATTTTATTAATCAGCTCAGGCCTTGAGGGAGGCAAGGACTTTCAGGTCTTGGCCAGAAGTGCCTTATGCTGGGAATACACGGGTCGATCCGGCCGCCGATTAGCCGCCGGATCGATCCCCGCCGGTGCTCCTTATCAGCTGCTCGATTCCCTGCCATTGTCCGCCGGCGGGGATCGAGCGGGCGGGGGTCGAGCAGCGTGATCGGACCAGCTGAATATTATCAGCTGGCCGGATCAGCTGCTCGATACACGGTACAGAAATGTACCGTGTATCCCCAGCATTAGAAGCATTGCAGATCTGGCCTAGGAGTTTATGCTGGTGCTTAGAGAGTTGGGAGTGGGGTTCATGGAAAAGGGCTGACTGTGGGTCCGGTTGAACTTGCACCCCCAGTACCTCTGAAGACTAGGAGACGCTAAGGGACCAGAAATCAGAGTTCAGTGGGCAGTTAGTAGAATCTTATTTTGTCTTCATCTGTAGATGTCATTTCACTTTGTTAGAGATTTGTTATTGCAAATAAATTTGAAGAAGAATTCCACAGAGCATTAAATAAGTATTCCCCAAGTTATTGCAGGTATTGCAGTTTATTGCAGTTCACTTTAAAGAGAACCAGAGATAAGAATATAACATATTTATACATACCAGGGGCTTCCTCCAGCCCCATAGGCCTGGATCGCTCCCACGCCGCCATTCTCCACTGCCTCTGTCCACCGGTACCGGGTCCCGTCATTTCGGCCAGTCGACGCAAGCGCAGTGCGCTCCCTTGTTACTGCGCAGGCGCATGCGTACAGAGCCGGAGGGAGCTCCTGTGCATGCGGAAGACTGGTCGCATCTGCCGGAAGTGACGGGACCCGATACTGGCGATAGAGGCATCGGAGGAAGGCGGCGTGTTAGTGATCCAGGCTTATGGGGCTGGTGGAAGCCCCAGGTATGTGTAACATCTTTTTTCATTTTTTAGGCAATCTTCGTCTCTGGTTCCCTAACATACTTTCTCCCTCACTTATAGTATACTTTCATAGATCACTAAAATATGCTTTTTCTGACACTGAAAAATTGGTGTTTTGGATTCAGTTTAAATGAGTAGCTAGAGGTAGTTTCTGTATATCATGCTATGCTAACAAAGATGAGCAAATTGTTTCATTTTGAGTCTCTTGTTTTTCAAAGTGACTTTATTATCTTTGGAGCTGTGCCGTAAAACAGCATGCCAGCATGTCTGTGTACCCAGGGTATTGCCTCCAGTTGGATACATAAGCATACTGGGAAAGCTAGCTTGGATGGTGATCAATGATTTGGATCCTGCAGCTAGCACTGGCAGGGCTGGTTTTCAATGTTTGGCAATGTCAGCACTCTTTGCTGCATGAGGCAAACTTGCGAGGATGCACCCCCTCCGCCACTCCCGCCTCCACACACACTCACCAACCATCCGGAGACTGAAGCATAGCGTCTACCACTCTGTTTCCCTCCCCGCTTGTCATATTTTATCCTACGCTCTGTCTATTACAGCAAGGCTACAAAATGGCCGCTGATGTCCACAAATGCAGACGCTGGTGGCCATTTTCTTGTAGCCCTGCAGTAATAGACGGGGCAGAGGATGCGATATGATAAGCAGGGAAAGAAACAGAGTGGGGGACATAGCACGGCGACACATACCCGGGGATAGCCATGCTTCCAGACAGGTGGCGGCAGGCCAGGCGCACTCTTCTCTTCCTGCTTCTGCCTGGCGCCACCCCACACTTCCACTGCCTGAGGAAGCTGTGTCACCCCACATCATGGGTGGGACGGCCCTGAGTGTCAGGCAGCCTCCTGCTAATTCGTGGCATGTTTATTTGTTTTTATTTGCAATACAGTTCCTACATTTTAAGGATACTGGAGTGGGACTAGTCAGGACTTGTGTCTGTAGATACTTGTAGACAGTTTTTTTGTAACACAATTTGTAGCAGGGTTATTTTTAACCAGCTAGAACACCAGAGAAGTCTTCTTCAAGAGAGTGGCTTCTCCAGACTAATTTGCAGGCACATGTCTGAATTTTGACTAAACACACATCCTCCATAGTATTCCCAAAAAACTGCTGCTGCTGACAAAGAAAATAATAGGGGGTGTAAAGTACAGTTTTCATCCTGTTTGATTGCCAGTCCAAAGACACGTATAATTTTCTTTTAAATGAAATATGATGACGCTGGTTACATTTGTATATTTTTACTTTTACAGTCTCAGGATAAAACATCAGGAGGAGTAAATCCAGAGCCCTGCCCGATATGCGCAAGAAGCCTAGGAAAGCAGGTAACTTGGTACATTTATTTGTTTGCCCAACCCATTGTGTTATTTGTTTGCCCTTGTCATGAATAAGGGTAGGTCCGGGATAACATGAAGGAGTCACTGTGCTGAGGTGTAGAGAGCAGACTTGGCAGCAGAGCCGGGACAAGGTCCTCCAGCACCCAAGGCTGAGACAGCAAAGTGCGCCCCTCCATCCCTCCCACCCTAGCCGTCACACACTGATTGCTATTAGACTAAGAGGTGCCACAGGGCCCACAACCTCCCCAACACCTTAATATCTAGTTATCTGGCTTGCAGTCACTGCCATGTATCCCCTCTTCTTATTTCTTTCTGCTTCAAACACAATTAGGAATGACAGCTGAATGAATTCTGCGCCCCCTCCTACACTGCGCCCTGAGGCTGGAGCCTCTCCAGCCTATGCCTCGGCCCGGCCCTGCTTGGCAGATACACATAAAACTACAGCTGCTTTAAGTCCGGCTGAAGTCATTGCTGTGTCTGTTTCTGAAGAACATGCCCTTTTTCTCCCATTGTGTCGCAGCTCTGGTATTTGTACACGCTTTCCCATGGCTTGCCAGAATGCTATAACTGATGCCTCTACCTTCGGCTACTTGTAGCAAGCAGGCTTCCACCTGAAACATGCAAGCATACAGCACATCTGTACAGCAAAAACCTCTGAAAATTGTGGTTAAAATAGGGAGGAAAGGATCTTTGAAAGTTTAAGTGCCAGGAGTTTCAGGTAGTGGTATACAAAAAAATTTGAATTGTATGTTACAGTTCTAGTTAAAAGTGTTACTGTTTTATTAAAATTTTACTTATATGGCCAACCACCTTGTCATTTGATGTTTTTAACTGTCATGGCCACAGTCCACAGAACAGTCATGGTCACAGTCCACAGAACACCTCCAAATTTTCATTCTCCGTTTTGTTCTGCAGTGAGTGCTTCCTTCATGCAGCTATGACTGGTATATACCAATGCCAGATGTCTGCACACATCCCATGTGCATCTACACCAGGGGTCTCAAACTCAATTTACCTGGGGGCCGCAGGAGGCAAAGTCAGGATGAGGCTGGTCCGCATAAGGGATTTCACAAAAAAAGTCAATCAGCAGCTCCCGCCCCCAAACCCCAGCCCTTACCCCCCCATCCCCCCCCCCACCGGCCCTTGCATTGATTTTTATTACAAAATCAAATTCGCACTGAAGCAAACTATTTTGCCTATTTTACCTTATAGTTCGCTTCAGTGCTCCCATTACAAGTAACCCGCCGTGTCCCCGCCGCAAAACGAGGGCTGCGGAGCCCCCAAATCGCCCGGGCGGCAATCCGCCGGCATTTCCTGGAAGGGGCAGAGCTTTCAGCTTCAGCTCTGCCCCTCCTGACGTCAATCGCGGCGCATCGCCGCCTCTCCCCGCCCCTCTCTGTGAAGGAAGAGTGAGAGGGCCGGGCAGAGGCGGCGATGAGCCGCAATTGACGTCAGGAGGGGCAGAGCTGAAGCTGAAAGCTCTGCCCCTTCCAGGAAATGCCTGCGCTTTGCTCCCCGGGCGATTTGGGGGCTCTGCAGACCTCGTTTAGCGGTCGGGGATGCGGCGGATTACTTGGGAGCACTGAAGCGAACTATAAGGAAGCTTTTGCCGGCGCGGGCCACAAAATATTGTATTGAGGGACACAAATGGCCCGCGGGCCGCGAGTTTGAGACCCCTGATCTACACCCAGTTAACATCTGCCAAATTAGATAGGCAAAGGAAAAGGATAAGCCACTATTAGAAATGTTCACTTAGCAATGGATATGCTTAGCAAAGGGTTTCATCTTCCCTTCAAAATTGAAGTTGCAAAAGGTCCAGAAATTCTTGTCTACTGTGAATACATAATAATGCATATTTACATTCATTCTTTTTTCCTGCAGTGGGCAGTGTTAACCTGTGGCCATTGCTTCTGCAATGAATGTGTGGCAATCATCGTAGAACAATACAGTGTTGGTGCTCGTAAAAGTGCCATCAAATGTGCCATTTGTCGGCAAACGACATCACATAAAGAGATCTCATACGTGTTTACAAGTGAAACTTCGACTGAAGAAGAAGACATTCCAGTGAAGGTAAATTCTACTCTCTGTGCTTTTGTGACTTGCTAAGATGTGAGGCTGAAGCAGGAAACTTACAAGTCTACCCATACACCTCACAATGGCTGCAACTGGCTGTTAGGCTATTAGGCCAGATAACATGCTTTTGCAAGTGGCAAGTAGTTATGCCATAAGAATATGAGCACAAAATACCAGATACTAGACCAGATACTATCATAGATTTTCTTCAGAGTGAAAAAACATAGATGTATTCAGTGTATCTGTTCCATTTTCTCAGTGTGGAAAAATTAACAAATAGAAATCGTATTGCAATTTACAGCTCCACAAAATACTTTCCCTGGTAATATATGGCTACTGCAAGGATCACTTCTCTGAATGAATGATTGAATGAATGAACAATGTTTCTCAAACTAAAATCTTTGCTGCACAGGAAATGTTTTTTTTTGTATTGGCATGTTGTGTCTTTTGAATAAAGAATGGCCATTTAAACATTCAAATGACTGCAAATGATGATGATACTTTTCTCCAGTGCCATCCAGGTTTCATTCAATGCACCAGTTGTTTGCTGTTGAACTTTTTATTCAATAGAAGCCAAATCCAATGATTGGGAACAGATAACTGTAACTTTACATTCTTTTGATAGTGTATTCAGGCCCTAAAGTGAAACTGTACTAACATGTTTTTGTCTGCTTTTCAGTAACACAACAATGTTACAGATGCTAGAAAGCAGACCAAAGTGGAAACAAGCATGTTAGTGTGTTCAGGTCCTAAACCAGGGGTCCCAAAACTTTTTCAGTCAAGGGCCGAGTCAATATACTTCAGACTGCTGGGGGGCCAGAGTATACATAAAATGATGTTGAAGAACATTACATTGAATCTAATTATTGATTCCCCCCAATCATGCCCAGAGGTGAACTCCCAGCAGCAGCCATTCAGTCATGCGGCGCCCAAAGAACGGCGCACCAGACCGAGACGCATACCCAGGTGACAACCTGCCATCCAGTTGGACAGCAATGTCACCTGATGCAGAATTGGATTGGAAGCCATTGAATGACCGCTCACTGGCTACTACAATATGTGGATTGGTGGTGCCAGCACTGCTATTCTACATGCAGGCCGCCGATATTTATGGGTGCAGTGGCCCACATCTATAAGTTATACATTTTGTGTTTGGGGGCCAGTGAAAAGACCTTGGGGGGCCGCATTCGGCCCGCGGGCCTTAGTTTGAGGACCACTGCCCTAAACGTTGTATTCCAGTTTGTTTGTTTTTTTCCTATGTGCGTTAAATGTATTTCCTTTTTATCAGTGGCCTGGCAGCAGACCCAGATTTACATCACAGAGGTGCTGGCACCCTAGACTTTGCCCTCCATGAACCTACAAACCCCCACCGAACTGCACCGCAAGTGTGCTGGCTGTCCCAGCCATTACTTCTACCTTACTTTCCTTGCCTGTCATAGTAGCTACTGGTTCCCCTTAGTATAAGGTAGCAAAACAAAACGGAGCAGTGCCAGGTGCCCTTTAGGAACAGAGTGAGCTGCATTTCTATCACCAGACGCCAGTAGGCACGTGCCTATAGTGCCTTATGGTGAATCCGGACTTGCCTGGCTGTCCTGCTGATCGCTGTGGCAGGCTGTAGTGTCCGAATCACAAACCTGAACCAAGCATGCAGCTAATTGGCTCAGACCTGAGTCCTAAAATTAGATCTGCATGCTTGTTCAGAGTTTATGGCTATACCTATTAGAGGCAGAGTATCAGCAGGACTGCCAGGCAATTTGTATTGTTAAAAAGGAAAAATATATGTCGGCCTCCATATCCCTCTCATTTCAGATTCCTGTTAAAACACAGGACCAACATCTTGTTTATTATGTAAGGAAACAAAAAATAGAGACGGGAGCCCCCAATAGTGTATTACTGGTGATGATTAATGGTGTAATTGGTAGAATAAGAGATATACTCACAAACATGGGTTGCCGAACCAGGCAACCGCTAAAAACGCATATGGGGATATCAGACCTGTCCCCACTCAGGTTAAGAAGTCGCTCTCTGTAGCAGGAAATAAGAGGGGGTGTACACACCCATCCACCAGGTGGATAACAATGTATAATAACGACAGAGGCGCCAACAGGATAAAAAAAGGACCGTATTTAAAAACAATAAAACAAGGGGGTAAGGGTGGACTTACCTCCCTAATATTCAAACACAGCCACTGTGATTAATATGCAAAAACATTTAATCTGTACTCCAAGATAAACAATTGCAACGCGTTTCACGGGTCTCAAGCCCGCTTCCTCAGGCAAAATACAAAAAAAGGAGCAGCTCAGAAGTGTGCAAAAGTAGCGCAGCGCCTCTGCCACAGAGGCGCTGCGCTACTTTTGCACACTTCTGAGCTGCTCCTTTTTTTTAATTAATTCCCCTTCTAATTTTAATTAATTCCCCCAAACTAATTCCCCTTCTTGTTATGCGTTTACCCTGTCTGCCCCCCCCCCCCCTTTTCTCTACTCTTTCTCATCCTATAATGCCTACAGCATGATATTATATTTCATCCCAACCTTTCCTCACCCAACATGGCCGCTGCTGCCTCCTGCGCTTGCGCGTTGGTCGTCTCCTACTGCCGCGCGTTATGCGTGGCAACTACCGCTTGTACGCATGTGCGATGGCCATGAGCGGCAGATACGCGTGCGCGGTAGCCATAAACGGCATGGCGTTTCCGGCGCACCGCCCCGTCCTCGTAAGTTGACACATCCCACTCCACTATGGTCGGCCACCTCTGCCTCCCAGTCCCCACCTCTTCGACATTACTATTGGCCGGGCGGCCAGGCCAGCCACCACGCCCACTCCTTTCAAGCTCGGCTCCACACACCAATTAACTTCCGGTTACTTAATAGGTCCTGAGGGGGCAAAAAACCACAGAAGTGCCAAACCTGATCAGGACCTAGAGCTGGTAAGTGATCTCAAACCACCCGTTCCCCATACATAACTTGGGCGGCTCTCTCTTCATCTCACCCTCCGTTATGATAATAATTTGTGATATACTTCCTGCATCTCTCGCTCTCCATTCAACCTCCCAACCTGCTATAACACTGTTTCTTGGACACCATCTATTCCCGCCTTATTTTTTCCTCACAGTTATGTTATTCTAAATACGTTTCCGTTTTTTCCCTCCTCCTTCCACCTCCTTAGCCCACCCTAGCCTTGGTACAGCAAACTTATACACACTCTTGCTAGTTAGTAACAAAATATAGTTCACTACCATTGAAACGCCTACCACACCTAGCAATATAGCATATATCAATATCATTAATGTCCCATTTACATGTGTATATATACAGCTCCCTGATTTGGTCATATCTCTGTCATTTGTATTGTAGTGTGATACTCCTGTTGTTTAATGCCTGAAGAAGCGGGATCTTGCCCGTGAAACACGTCACAGTTGTTCTTGGGGTATGTGAATAAATTGTGTTTGATTTAAGCGACAGCATCGAGTCTGTTTTGGGTTGGTCGGTCCACCACTACCACCTGAATATATTAAACCTTTTATCGTGTTTTATACTATTGGCGCCACTGTACATCGCTATATCAAGTTTTCCACCCTTGGTGGAAGGGTGTTGCACCCTTTTTTTTCCTTCACAGAGAGCGACATCTTAATCCTGAGTGGGGACAGGTCTAATCTCCCCACCTGCTTATATAGTGGTTGCCTGGACGGCAACCCATGTTTGTGAGTATAATACTTACTTGTCAATATTCTCCACCTAATCCAATACATACTACACTATACCGGGCTCTCGGTTTTTCCGTTTTTAACCGCTAATTGCTGCTAAAGGTAACCCTGAGCTACACTTGGGAATACTGCCAAGTAGGTTGAAGGACACTCGAAATGAGGGATATGGAGGGGAAACTAATTTGATATGTTGCTTTGAAAGGACACTCAATGTAAAGTATTTTGTCACTTCAAGTACCATAGACTTCACAGTTTTGTGGAAAAAGTAATCTGTTTATGTAATGTGAAAAATCTTTAAAATTTGTACTGTTAGAAGATTAAAACAATTACTGTTACCAGAACCTCATTTGAATCCACAGAAAGTTTTCCCAGTTTCAACCTTCATACTAATTTTATGATGTAGTAGAAAAGGGAGCAGATAGCACATCCACAGTGTGGAAGGCTGTCTTTGTGGTTCAGGTGCATAGAGCTAGGCACTGGCACCAGAACTTAGTAACATACACAATTGGATATTGTCCACACACTCTATGAATTAAGCAAGCAGGTTTATTTGAAAAAGTCCATACAGATTTACATCTGCAGTACAGATGATTGTTTTGGGGTCAAAGTTTACCCCTTCCTCAGTGTAGAGTACTGAACTGCAGATGTATAGTTGTATGAACTTTTTCAAATAAACCTACTTGCTTGATTCATAGAGTGTGGGCCATCTTTGATTGTGTATACATTTATGGTGTATCTTTTAGGTTGCCCTTCTGTCCTGTTTTGTGTGCGCTGCACCAAATGCCTACTAAACACATGACTATGGGAACTTATTGAAAAGTAGTGAAAGTGGTTCTCTTTCTGGGAAGTAGTCATGAAGCATTCTGTGCTGTTTCTTGTGAGCACCATACATCGACATACCTACAGTTGCACAACCATATTGTCCAGTGTTCTGTCATAGTGTGTGGAAGAAGCATGTATCATGGTGAATAGTCGTTTTCCTATGAGGGTACAACATATGTTTGCAGTTGGATTTTCAAATATCATAGCAAGCATATGGTACAAAATGCGTTTGGGAGGACATTTGAGCAGTGTGAGGCGCTTCTACTTGCTGTGACAGAATGCTGACAATACGTGGTCCAACTGCAGGCTCATAGTATGCATTTCACAAACACCAGCATGGCATACTAATAGTACCTCCTTCAAAGAGCAACAAGAACAATTTAACCATTTCCCTGCCAGCCGATTTGTCCTAAACATCTATCAACAAGCAGTTTTTAGACATTTTGCACTCATTTTGTATACTAGAATTTTTTACAAGAAAACCTACATGAAATAGGACAAATTATATATATTTTTCTGTAATAAATTGGCTTGAACACTGAAACAATTTTTTTTTACTTTTTCCAGAGGTATAACCATTTTTGAGTGAAATATGTTAATGCCCTGATTCTGCTGAATCCAAAGATACCAGATATGTATTGGTATCCCACTTTTCCTGTCCACAACACACCCAAAAACACACAACATTTTGCACAATTTTACATTGGTTAACAACAGATAAGAGCATCTATAGGTTAATGTGGCATATCTAACATTAGAAGTGAAATACCTGATTGAGTTTGTGCTCTAAACGTAGCGTTGGTCATACAGATCACTCTAAAACATATTGGTATACAATACTAGGTATAGGTGCCCCCAGTATAGGTAGCCAGGTATAGATGCCTCCAGTAAAGGTAGCCTGGTATAGGTGCATCCCGTAGAAGTAGCCAGGTATAGGTGCCGCCACTACAGGTAGCCAGATATAGGTGCAGCCAGTATAGGTAGCCAGGAATAAGTGCTGCCAGTACAGGTAGCCAGATATAGATGCAACCAGTATAGTTAGCCAGAAATAGATTCCCCCCATACATGTAGCCAGGTATATGGGCAGCCAGTGTAGGTAGCCTGGAATAGGTGCCGCCACTACAGGTAGCCATATACAGGGAGTGCAGAATTATTAGGCAAGTTGTATTTTTGAGGAATAATTTTATTATTGAACCACCACCGTGTTCTCAATGAACCCAAAAAACTCATTAATATCAAATCTGAATATTTTTGAAAGTAGTTTTTAGTTTGATTTTAGTTTTAGCTCTTTTAGGGGGATATCTGTGTGTGCAGGTGACTATTACTGTGCATAATTATCAGGCAACTTAACAAAAAACAAATATATACCCATTTCAATTATTTATTTTTACCAGTGAAACCAATATAACATCTCAACATTCACAAATATACATTTCTGACATTCAAAAACAAAACAAAAACAAATCAGTGACCAATATAGCCACCTTTCTTTGCAAGGACACTCAAAAGCCTGCCATCCATGGATTCTGTCAGTGTTTTGATCTGTGCACCATCAACATTGCGTGCAGCAGCAACCTCCCAGACACTGTTCAGAGAGGTGTACTGTTTTCCTTCCTTGTAAATCTCACATTTTATGATGGACCACAGGTGCTCAATGGGGTTCAGATCAGGTGAACAAGGAGGCCATGTCATTAGTTTTTCTTCTTTTATACCCTTTCTTGCCAGCCATGCTGTGGAGTACTTGGACGCGTGTGATGGAGCATTGTCCTGCATTAAAATCATGTTTTTCTTGAAGGATGCAGACTTCTTCCTGTACCACTGCTTGAAGAAGGTGTCTTCCAGAAACTGGCAGTAGGACTGGGAGTTGAGCTTGACTCCATCCTCAACCCAAAAAGGCCCCACAAGCTCATCTTTGATGATACCAGCCCAAACCAGTACTTCACTTCCACCTTGCTGGCGTCTGAGTCGGCTGGAGCTCTCTGCCCTTTACCAATCCAGCCGCGGGCCCATCAAGACTCACTCTCATTTCATCAGTCCATAAAACCTTAGAAAAATCAGTCTTGAGAAATTTCTTGGCTCAGTCTTTCGTTTCAGACGTTTCAGCTTGTGTGTCTTGTTCAGTGGTGGTCGTCTTTCAGCCTTTCTTACCTTGGCCATGTCTTTGAGTATTGCACACCTTGTGCTTTTGGGCACTCCAGTGATGTTGCAGCTCTGAAATATGGCCAAACTGGTGGCAAGTGGCATCTTGGCAGCTGCACGCTTGACTTTTCTCAGTTCATGGGCAGTTATTTTGCGCCTTGGTTTTTTCACACGCTTCTTGCGACCCTGTTGACTATTTTGAATGAAACGCTTGATTGTTCGATGATCACGCTTCAGAAGCTTTGCAATTTTAAGAGTGCTGCTTCCCTCTGCAAGATATCTCACTATTTTTGACTTTTCTGAGCCTGTCAAGTCCTTCTTTTGACCCATTTTGCCAAAGAAAAGGAAGTTGCCTAATAATTATGTACACCTGATATAGGGTGTTGATGTCATTAGACCACACCCCTTCTCATTACAGAGCTGCACATCACCTAATATGCTTTATTGGTAGTAAGCTTTCGAGCCTATACAGCTTGGAGTAAGACAACATGCATAAAGAGGATGATGTGGTCAAAATACTCAATTGCCTAATAATTCTGCACTCCCTGTATAGGTGCAGCCAGTGTAGGTAGCCTGGAATAGGTGCCGCCAGTACAGGTAGCCAGATATAGGTGCAGCCAGTATAGATAGCAAGGAATAGATGCCCTCAGTACAGGTAGCCAGGTATAGGTACAGCCAGTATAGGCACCCAGTATAAATAGACAGGTATAGGTGCAGCCAGTGTAGGTAGCCAGGAAGAGGTGCCGCCAGTACAGGTAGCCAGATATAGGTGCAGCTGGTAAAGGTAGCCTGGCATAGGTCCTTCCAGTATAGGTAGCCAGGTATAAGTGCAGCCAGTATAAGTAGCCAGATATAGGTGACACTGCGGGGAGGGGGAGCCGACATCATCCTCCCTCCCGATCCATGGGCCCCCCTCCTGTGGCCCCCTGCAGAGCTGGAGCGCAGCGGTGCAGTGTGTAATTAACTCACCTGTACTTTTGTTTTACCTCTGTTTTTGAAAATGAAAGAATCCTTAAAAAAAGTAAAAACTGATCTGTGTAAAAACTTGTTTGTCAAGCTCATCAGTTTTTATTGGGCATCAGTTTTTTTACCTGTGAGCCTCTGTTCCATTAGCTCTCACGCAATGTGACACATCCGCCGATACAGATTTATTACTGCTGTCCCAAACTTGAGCTCCATTTCGTAGAACAGGCCGAACGGATCCTTGGAATGGAGCAATGTGATCGGATCAATCAAATCCGTTTACATCTGTCAGGATCTGGCCCGATATAAATACAGTTTTTGATGCCATTTTTTTTTCATTTAGGAACTGATAATTCCCTTTGGGATGAACTGTTGACAAACCACATTTTTCATGTCTTTTTCAAAATTTTGAAAGCCCATTTACATTGGTGGTACTGACCAACCAACAGGTGCGGGGTGAACAAGTTCATGTCACACACGGCTCATCGGTACATGGGTGCTTTCCCATCCATTAAATATTTACTATCTGCCCTTGAGAGGAGTTCACAATGTAATCCCTGCCATAGCCATAGCCTAATGCCTCCTTCATAGTCCGGAGCCATATATTTGTTTCTCCCTATGCTCATTCTTTAAAGCTTTAGATGGCAGTGGTCGCCTTATTGATTTGATAGTGAGACATATACCTGTATTTTGTATGTATCACTGGTATATTTTAAATTGCAAATGTTACTAACATATGAACTTTTTGTGTGATAAAGGGAAGCCATTCTACAAAAGTTGAAGCAGTGGTCAGAACCCTTTTGAAAATACAGTCAATGGATCCTGGAGCCAAGTCGTTAGTGTTTTCTACGGTAAGACCATAAATAAGCTGGTTCATTAGTATTGATGAGCAAAAATGTTTGGCTTTGCTTACATTTAGGCCCCTTTTAAACGTGCAGGCTAAACTGCGTTGCATTACTCTATTTTGCCACAAGGGGCCGCAAAAGCAATGAAAGTCTATGGTGACTTTTGCACTTACTGAGGTATCTTGTGGTGTGCCTATCGCTCGCTGCTTGGGGTAGTGGTAGTTTATGGGCTATGCCCTTCGTGTAAACAACGAAGCATGGCGCATCGCAGCGTGCATGCACGAATCGATGGGAATCTGGGAATCCCAGTGATGTACTTCCTGCTCAGCAGGGAATACGTCACTGGGGGCAGGCTGCATGTGACCCTGTATATGACCCTGTCACCGCACTCTGCCGAAGGGTCATATGTTTGAAATTTTTTGCCTTGCATTTTCGGTTCCCTTTAATCACAGAATGCTACATAAGATTATTTTAACAAAAAAAAGTAGACACATAGTTGAGACCACAATCTCATAGTCCTCTGAATATGCAACCTACCTGCCATCATCTAGGGCTGCTGAATTGCATTCCTTTGTTGTAGTCTCCACATGTGCAGAAGAATTCATCTGTAATCAGGGCTGGTGTTTTAAGGGGAAGCCTTTAGAATGTACACAGTCTTGCTGTGGGGATACTAAGTATATATACTAAGTAAAACTAGTGTATCTGACTCAGATTTTTTGAAGGCATACTTAAAAGCAACAGTTTTTATGTTTTTCCTAATAGAAGCCCTTGAAACTAAAAGCAGCGGTTTCCTAGCCTTTGCAGCAAATACTGTACCTGCTACTACCAAGTAGTAGTCAAACGTCCAGGCAGAATCAAATTTTCCTTTTGGGATCCTGATATTTACCTACATATCTTCTATCATGCTATGTTTTCTATAAGTTGGTGTTGGAGGAGACGATGTACGAAATATGAAAAAAAAAAGTAGTATGACCTGGCTTCTCTTGTAAGCCTGATTTCTGCACAAAAACTGTAACATGCCTACTGCATCACTTTGGCAATTTAGGAAAAAGGCACTGAAAAAGAAAGATTGACATTCCAGCACATCGTACATGAGAAATTACTTTTTGTGGTTTAAAAGTTATGTCTTCATTTTCATATTGTGTAGTGGGTGGTAAATGTGCAATTCATAAATTAAAAATGTATATTTTCTAGTGGCAAGATGTGTTGGATATAATCGCAAAAGCTCTGCAGGACAATGGTTTGGAGTTCTCACAGATCAACGGCATTCAGAAGTTTCAGGTACAGAATTTCTATTGCAGTTTAAAAGTAAAGTTGCTAAATTACTTTCCATGCAGCTCATAAATATTTAAAGCTTAAATATAAAAAAATCTATTCAGTTATGCATTGAGTAAGAAATTATTAAATGCTTTTTTAATATGTATGCGTTAGTATTTCAGTTTCATGTAATTTCCTAAATGTTCTGAACTCACCCTGAGTGAAGAATGTTGCAATGTGCATTGTACAGTTATCTATCAGTATAATTTACAGGAGGGAAGAGCAGAATGATTACATTTCATTATGCTGTTCCTCCACACTGTCTGGGCTGGTTTAGGGGTGTAAATAGGCTGTGCTGCTTATACACCGAGGAGAGAAAGGTGTGTGGGACATCTGGTAATGCTGGCTGTGCTCAATCACAAAACTGTTTGTTATAAATTTAAATGTCTTTGGTATAAATTTAAAGGACTTTTTTTATATGCTATATTAAAACCACTATTCAGTGTGCCAAATAGACTGACTTTAACCAATGATTTTACATTTTGCCTGCAGTAAGTAAGAAGACAATGGGCTCTGGGTTTTTATGCATGACTGTGCTCATGGTCATATTTGCATTTTCAAGGTGTATGTAATGTTTAGGAGCCTTCAGAGGACAACAAAGAATCTGATTGGCTGTCTTGTTAACTACTAAGCCATCCTGGCCAATCCAATGGTTTACCTGTAAATAAGGCAACCAATCTGAGGCTTTGTTTTCTTTAGAACGATCATATTATTATTATTAATATAGCACTGATATCTTCCACAGCACTTTACAGATTAAATAATCATGTCACTAACGGTCCCGCTGAGGCGCTCACAATCTAATCCTTACCATATTCACAGTCTAATGTCCTACCATAGTCATACATCCAATGTCTCCAGTATGTCTTCTGCCAAGGGCTCACTCCTGCATTTTCTTGAATCATAGATTCTCTTGAATCATAGCAGACTCCTATAGCAGTCCTGTTTATGTCACTAAGGGGTCTTGAAGTAAGTAGCAAGCCTGCCAATCCAGTGCTAGGATTAGGTTTAATGTGAATGGAGCTGTCCACTGTGCCAGAACAGGAGCCAAGGACTCCTGTTTTCCTGATTCTAGTGACCTTATGCTGGATACACACCATGCGTTTCCGCGTTCGTTGCGTCCATCGATATGCATCGATTTGATTATTTCCGACATGTCCGATTCACGTTTCGATGGATCGTTAGGTCGATTAGCCATACTTTACATGGCAATCGACCTAAAAATCATCGAAATGCGTTCGGAAATGCTCGGAAATAATCGAATCGACGCGTATCGACAGACGCATTCGACGCGGAAACGCATGGTGTGTATCCAGCATTAGGAGTAGAGTTAGCTAAACTCATTCAGTTAAGTAACTCCACCATTTTCCATTGTATCTAAATTCAGAACCCAGGTAGCTATTTTGTTACAAGTATTGCAGCAATCTTCCATGTCCAACTGCCATTTTGCCAGTAGTTCTACTGGAGGTATATTCAGTTGCTTTTACAAGGTTCTGGCTAAGGGCCCGTTCACACTTAAAATCGCAGAACGCCGGCGATTACCGCCAGCGTTTTGCGGGAGTGATTTTCCCGCGATTAGCGCGGAAAAATCACTGGACACTGCGGCGGTTTTGGAGAGATTAGCGTGCTGTGCACGCTAATCACGATCGCGGAACGCTCGTCGCCGGCAAACCGCTGCATGCAGCGCAGTTGCGGTTATCGCTAACCGCAACCGCGGCAGTGAGAACACTGCCACTCGCTACATTGTGTAGCAGAACCGCTAGCGCGATTCCCGCTCAGGTGAGAACGGGCCCTAAGGGCTGTTTTATACTACACAAGATTTGGTGCGCCTTGCGATCCATTTCCGACTGTATGCAAAACATAAGGACTTCAGCAAAGTTATGAACTTTTCAGGAACCATTTTATAATCGTGCAATCGGATTTTGCCTGATCACAAACATTCTGCATGCTATGTTGTTTCTCCTTGAGTTCCTAGCATCAAGTACAATTGGCATAATGCAATGGCAAAAAAAATATCCCATTGTAAAATCACACTGTTTTACAGTTGCAGTATAAAACAGTCCTTCATGTGTTCCTTTCACATAAACCCTCTGATTGGCAGTCTTGTTCATTAAACTAAGCCTCCAATGAGTGGCATAGCCATAAGTAAAACAGCAAATCAGGTTTTATTTTCCTTTATCAGCACACATCTTGACTTAGATGTGACGAGCTCTTCCCAAGAAGGCCTCTCGGGTCATCCGTCAAGCGCAGGAGGAGGCGCAGGGGCGGGCGGAGGCGAGGGAAACATCAGGGAACGACTCAGGTCAAGGCAAAACAAGCCTTACAGGAAAACATAGTGGTAAACATTTCCTCTACTGTACTTACTGCCTCTCAGTTGTCTGCACTAAATCACGGACTCTCATTTGCCCCGGTACATCTCCCCGAACCATTGGAGTTAGATATAGATTTGCAGAGATTCTTTCGGACCATCAAACTCAAGTATTATTTTTCTATCCCACGAGAATTTCCTTCAGCAATACCCCCACAAGTTGAGACTGATAAGCTATTATTGAGCGACTCGGGCCTGAGGGTTAAGAGCAAGTTTCAGCCGCCCTCTTGTCAGGTTATAGATATCTTCATTAAAAAGGTCCAAGAAGATATGGACAATTTGATGCGAAGTAACAGTCTTACTGGGTTGAAGATTCAGAAAAATATTACACAAGTGGAGAACTTATCTATTCAACAACTTACTGCAAATCCGGCTATAACTATTAAGCCAGCCGATAAGTGTGGGGCTATCGTCGTTATGGACACTGAGATGTACCGTGGAGAGGTACTGAGACAACTTGCAGATGAGACTACCTATCGGGTCCTTTGTTGTGACCCTTTACAGGAGATACAAAGTATAATAGCTGGGACAATCTCACGAGCTGTGGAACAATGTCTTATTGATGAGAAACTGGCCAGTTATCTTATCCAAGAACATCCCATTACTCCAGTGATGTACATGTGTCCAAAAATCCATAAGAGTCTTAATAACCCCCCAGGCAGACCCATAGTGGCGGGGGTAGAGTCTGTTTTTGCCCCTATAGCAAAATACCTTGATAGAATTCTGTGTCACTATGTGATATCGCAGAAGTCTTATTTGCGGGACACTCCTATGTTTTTGAATGTGATTCGCAATGTAGAGTCTATTCCAGATGACTTCTGGTTGGTTATCATGGATGTGGAGAGCCTCTACACCTCCATCCCACATGATGGGGGTGTGGAGGCTGTCCGACATATGTTGGAGGTTGCTTCAGACTATTCAAGGGAACAGGTAGACTTTATATGCAGATTATTGGAGATTGTTTTGCAATATAACTATTTTCGTTTTGAGGATACCTTCTACATGCAGTTGAGGGGTACTGCCATGGGGTCGAATGTGGCTCCGTCCTACGCAAACATCTACATGGGCCTATATGAACAGATGTATGTATATACCAATAGCATTTTTAAAAAATATGCCCTACATTGGTTAAGATATATTGATGATGTTTTTTGCGTGTGGGCGGGGCCACATTCGACCCTAGAAGCCTTTGTGTCAGAATTAATGAGCCAATGTCATGAGATTAAACTTACTACCCACAGCTCGAGAGAAAAGATCAGCTTCCTTGAAACAATGGTCATTAGGCAGGATGGCCATTTGACTACCGATCTCTTTGCTAAGCCCACGGATGTGAACTCCCTGTTGCATTTTGGGAGTTTTCACCCGTGGGCTACTAAGAGGTCGGTACCGATAAGTCAGTTTCAGAGAGTCCAGACGATTGTAGAGGATGAGACAGTGAGGAAGGAAAGAATGGATCAGATGCATTTGAAGTTCATACAGAGGGGTTATCCCTCTGATGTGGTACAGGCAGCCTATGAGAGGTGTTTGGGCAATGGCGGTAGACAGAGAAACTTTAGACAGAAGGAAAATAGGATACCATTTGTGTCCAGATATAGTACAGTAAGTAGCAATGTGTCAAAAATCATTAGGAAACATTGGCATTTTTTGTCTGACAGTTTTCCAGATATAGAACATTTTGTAAATCCTCCTTTGTTCTCTTATCGTAGAGCACCAAATCTTAAGGACCGGCTGGTACATGCGGATACAAATTTATCTAGCAAATCAGTATCTATACGTAAAGGTACCTTCCCATGCTTGAATTGCGTACATTGCAGTTCAGTCATTAAAGGTAATGAAATTGTTCATCCCCATAGGGGCACGAAATTTAAGATCAAAGGATGTCATACTTGTGACTCAATGTATGTAGTTTATGCACTTAAATGCCCCTGTGGACTTCTTTACATAGGTCAGACAACACAGAAGATGAAGATGAGATTGTCATCTCACAAACATGCTATACAGGAAAACCTGATTGATCAGGCAGTCCCTTATCATTTTTCTGTAGCTAGACATAATGTCTCTCAACTTAGATTTATGATCTTGGAGCAGGTCCCATATCTTAGAAGAGGTGGAGATAGGATTAAAAAGTTAATGTGTCGTGAGGCATTTTGGATAAAAAAAACTAGACACTATGGAACCACGGGGTTTAAACCGTGAGCTGGATCTGCTACCGTTCCTCTAGACACCTCTCGTGGGCTGCTATATCCATCACTGTATATATCTCTATACGTGTATGCTAGATGCGCGATAGGTTTTGCCACTATGTGATATGTATTTAACTTTTGATTCATGCTGAAAAGTCCCCCCCTGATGTTTTCTTCCCCTTTCCCCTCCCCTGCCTCCCTTGCCTATATCCTTGGCAGTTGTGTCTATTCAATAGAGTTGCGATCGCCTTCTTTGTTTATATGATTCGCTCCACGCTCTGCCGCTATGTTTACACCTGAAGTGATGGGAGGCACAGATGGATGTCGGCGCTCACATCATTCGCTGTTCCTCTGAGTGGACGGGAGCGAGCGGATGACGCCACTCCCGCTGACGTCACCATGCGATGTTCCCCATCAGGTCCGCTTGACGTGGACGTGGTGGGAGGAGCGCTCGGGAGGAGGGGCAGCGGAGATAGCGGCAGCTCGTGGTGGCGACCAATAGATTTAAAGGTAGGAGAGGCGGGCCTGCTTGCCAGCGCCCAATGGACTTGCTATGGTGGAGTTCTCTATAAGGTCCCAGTAGCAGCGAACCTGCGGGATTGGCTAGATACCAATCCCTAACGCTATTAGTGGATAGCCTTCCATGTCCTATATATAAAGCGTAAGAATACTAGCATAAAGTGTACTGCATTGCGGCTTAGCTTGATAAAGGAGAAGTTGTCTCTGAAACGTTGCCATGACGGCTGCTGTGTATATGGATCAATAAAAGAGCATAAGAAGATATCTGATGGTGCCGGCATCTTTCTTTCACACATCTAGACTTAGAAACGTTATAAAATAATGATTAGGGCCAATGTGACCATCGCCACCAAAGCGGTTTGGAGTAGTGTGGAGGCTTGGACCAATTAACAAGTGAGAGACACGTAAATTCTTTTAAAAAATAATTATTCAAATTCTTTTTTAAAAACTTTATAATGAGGTAAAAGACCTTTAATCTTGACTTTAACAGTGGTGCATTTTACATTAGGCCCAGTTCACATTAGCGTTAAAAAGCGGAATGTGAACGGAACGGATACTGTACAAATGGAACAGATGCAAATACCGTATATACTCGCATACAAGCCGAATTTTTGACCCCCAAAAAGGGGGCCAAAAGTTATGGGGTCGGCTTGTATGCGAGTCATGTTGGTCCGCGGGTCCCCCCCCTCCACTGGTCCGCGGGTCCCCCGCTCCCCCCCAAGGCCGCCGCCGCTGCTATTACCTTTCCGCATCTTCTATTCCCCTCTCCGTGCTTGTAAACATCCACAGCAGCGCGCCCGGCGCTGCTACTGTGACGAGGCAGGAGGCAGGAAAGAGCGTCCTGTTATTATGGGAACCGCTCTTTCCTGGCTCGCCGCTCGTCACAGTAGCAGCGCCGGGCGCGCTGCTGTGGATGTTTACAAGCACGGAGAGGGGACTAGAAGATACGGAAAGGTAATAGCAGCGGCGGCCGTGGGGGGAGCGGGGGACCGGCGGACCAGCTATACTGAGTGCTATACTAGCTAAACTGGGGCACATTACTAGCTATACTGAGCACTATACTAGCTAAACTGGGGCACATTACTAGCTATACTGAGCACTATACTAGCTAAACTGGGGCACATTACTAGCTATACTGAGCGCTATACTAGCTATACTGAGCACTATACTAGCTAAACTGGGGCACATTACTAGCTATACTGAGCGCTATACTAGCTATACTGAGCACTATACTAGCTAAACTGGGGCACATTACTAGCTATACTGAGCACTATACTAGCTAAACTGGGGCACATTACTAGCTATACTGAGCGTTATACTAGCTAAACTGGGGCACATTACTAGCTAGACTGAGCGCTATACTAGCTAAACTGGGGCACATTACTAGCTATACTGAGCGCTATACTAGCTAAACTGGGGCACATTACTAGCTATACTGAGCGCTATACTAGCTAAACTGGGGCACATTACTAGCTAGACTGAGCACTATACTAGCTAAACTGGGGCACATTACTAGCTATACTGAGCACTATACTAGCTAAACTGGGGTACATTACTAGCTATACTGAGCACTATACTAGCTAAACTGGGGCACATTACTAGCTATACTGAGCACTATACTAGCTAAACTGGGGCACATTACTAGCTATGCTGAGCACTATACTAGCTAAACTGGGGCACATTACTAGCTATACTAAGCACTATACTAGCTAAACTGGGGCACATTACTAGCTATACTGAGCACTATACTAGCTAAACTGGGGCACATTACTAGCTATACTGAGCACTATACTAGCTAAACTGGGGCACATTACTAGCTATACTGAGCGCTATACTAGCTAAACTGGGGCACATTACTAGCTAGACTGAGCACTATACTAGCTATACTGAGCACTATACTAGCTAAACTGAGCACTATACTAGCTAGACTAAGCACTATACTAGCTATACTGGGCACTATACTAGCTATACTGGGGCACTTTACTAGCTATACTGAGCACTATAATAGCTATACTGGGCACTATACTAGCTATACTGGTGCACTACCTACCTATACTGGGACACACTAGGGGAATAAGGCGGCCAGCATTTCCTACCCCCGGCTTATATGGGGGTCAATCATTTTTCCCTGGTTTTTCAGGTAAAAGTTGGGGGGTCGGCTTATATGCGGGTCGGCTTATATGCGAGTATATACGGTAGATCCGAACAGATCCAATGTTAACCTATGGAACCCTTCACATGCATCCGTTCGTACACATCTGTTGTGTACGTTCCGCCTAATGGAACTCAACTTTGCTGCAGCACCTTTTTTTCCAGACCGCTGAGCCCAGCGGACCGTAAACAGAAGATGAAGCCCTGCATTGGGGGCAATGGGAGAACGGAACGTTTCTTTACACTAGTGAAGAAACGGACCATTCAGAGGGCTAATCTACTGGGAGTGGGGGTCTGGGGGGGATGTGGGGACGCTCCAATGGGAGTCAGGGTCTGGGGGGGATTGTGTACCTGAGCGAGTGGGGGGGGGGGGTGAGGGAGGGCTTCTTACCAGGCATCCGTCTTCTTCCTCTATTGCGTCCCATGTCGCGTCAAGTGACTACCAAACTTCCTCCTGGGTTGAAGGAGAAAGTATGGTAGTCATGTGATGCGACGTGAGACACAAGGAGGAAGACAGGAGCCTGGTAAGTTAAACCCTCACTCACCTGCCCGTTCAGGTGTGCTGATCAACGTGAAAATGGATCAGATTGACTGGTGATCAGATCCGGTTTTATGGATCCTTTAGCCAGTGTGAACAAAGCCTTACGGATCCGGTGAAAACGGAAACCGGATCTGCATTACCGGATCCGTTTGGCTTTAAAATGTGAAACGGGCCTAAGTATTGACTTCAAGGGAAGGTCCTAGGTGATTTAAAAGCAAAAATCTACTTACCTCGGGCTTCCTCCAGCCCCTTGCAGCTGTCCTGTGCCCTCGCCACAGCTCCGCACCCCGCAGGTGGCCAGGGTTCCCCTCCAGTACAAAATGCCTACTGCGCTTCAGCATGTGGCTCACAGAGTCGTCAGTGCAACTCCGTGAGCCGCACGTTGAAGCACAAGCAGATGCCGACCTGGTGAGGTCGGCATCTGCACCGGAGGGAACCGGGAGCCACCGGAGCTGCGGCGAGTGTACAGGATGGCTGCCAGGGGCTGGAGGAAGCCCCAGGTGAGTAGAGTTTTGCTTTTAAATCACCTTGGATCTTCCATTTAAAGCATAAAGTAGTTGCAATCGCTTACAATCAATCATTTACACTGAATGTGTTTCCCATAGTGGTCACATTCACCTACCTATTGGAAATCCTGCATTAAAACAAAAAAACTTTTATAGCATCTCCACCTTGCTTACATACTTAAAAACATAGTTTATACTATAATTATTAAATACTTCAATATTGGTTTTTTTTCATGCTTATGTTATCCATTATTTAAGATATATACTCGGGAATTATTATTTTATATGTGGCTTATGTTTTAGGAAAACCTTTCAGCATTTAAATATGATCCCAAGATCAACATTTTGCTTCTTCCACTGCACACTGGATCCAACGGCCTTAACATCATCGAAGCAACTCACGTTTTGCTAGTAGAGCCTATTCTGAACCCAGCACACGAGCTGCAAGCAGTAGGTCGCGTCCATCGTATTGGTCAGAAAAAGTAAGTTTTCATTCAAAGTTTATTTATATACCTTCACATGGAGACATTTTTTATATAAAGCTTTTGCATGGGCGTCCGCAGAAAATTTTCCAGGGGGGGGGGGGAGGAAAAAGAGGGGAGCGCGGAAAATTTGGGGTGGTGTTGTGTGGCGTGCTACGTGCACCAAAAAATGGAGCTATGGGTGTGGTCATGAACCCAAATGTGGGTGTGGTCGTGGGTGGAGACAAGTTTACATGAACTAAGCAATAGTGGGACATTAGATTAGGACAGTGGTGGCGAACCTTTTGGAGGTCGAGTGTCCAAACTGCACAGTCACTTTACTATCACAAAGTGCCAACAGCAATTTAAACTAAATATAAACGTTTTAACTCATACATGAACATTATGGAAAATCCAAGTTGAAAATAAACTGTGAAGATAAACAATTTCATCCATCCTACTCCTGAAAAATGTATTCATTTTTTTTAGAACCTCCCAGTTTCATTTTCTGTTTTAAAAAGCGGAAAAAGTAGGTTTAATGCTATTGTCTCATATGATGATGATTCAGCTTTTTCCATAGCCTCGCAGTTAGCAATCATGTGACCCCCAACAAGACAAATTCAGCAATCATGAGGCCCCCATCAAGACAAATTCAGCAATCATGAGGCCCCCAACATGACCAACTCAGCAATCATGAGGCCCCCAACAAGACAAATTCAGCAATCTTGAGGCCCCCAGCAAATCATGAGGCCCCCAACAAGACAAATTCAGCAGTCATGAGGCACATAAATAGACAGCATTTCACATAAATAGGCAGAATGCCCCCTTAATATGGTAGCATAATAACACTCAATCTGACAGCAGTGGTTCCCCAAAAATAGGCAGCCCCAGGTCTATAGGTGTCCCCAGAATAGGTGGCCAGCGGTATAGATGTCCCCAGAACTGGTAGCCAGGGGTAGAGATGTCCCCAGAACAGGTAGGCTGGGGTATATAGTACAAACTTACTAGCAAGGAATCATGCGGCAAACGATACACACCAAAAATTATATACAAGGAATGAATTTATCAAAAAGACTTTAATGAGTATCAAAAAATCTGTACAAAATATTTTAAAATTGCCCGAACCTCAATACCCAACTGCCCTATAATACTACCTGGGAGCTCCCTGCATCCATCCAAGCACACACATCACACAGCTTTCCTGTTGGCCAACATAAAAAATGCACTTCCATATGCAACAGATGGTGAATCAGATGATGTGATTCCTATACTACCAGACTGGTAGACTGGTTGATTAAAGGTCAGAAAACCGCTTAGTAATTGTGCAGTCCAGTGTTGCAAAGCGGTCTGGAGTACTCCATTCACATAGCAGCTAAAGCATAATCAATAGTCGACCTTTGTCCAGCTCATGCAAAGCACATAGATGAAGAAGCACAAAGATGTCACAGACTGACGATAAGGTGGTAATTGGTCATAGCATTAAAGATAAGGGCTTGCGGTTAGTAGATCAATAGTCCTCCCAAGCGATCAGTATGCAGCATGCAGCTTGGCAATGACAGTCAGCAAAGAATATTTACATCACATGGCCTGTAAGCATCATGGATATGCCAGTAGTATAATATACAGGCAATGGCTGAGTACTCCCAGTACAGACACACATATGCCTTCAGCCCACAGCTTGAGAGTCTATCAACAGGCAATACCTTTGGTGTAGTTCGCCAGAAATGGTTGCTTTGTGCTGAAGTTAGTTGCAAAGTTCGCAAGTTTCTCCCAAGACCAAGGTTGCTGTATAAAGCTCCTCCAAATTCGCTGTGTTGAGGAGATCCAGGCAAATCCAGGCAGTCAGAGCAGTGGGATAGTAGGGCAAGCACGCGGTGACGCCACCTATAGCCCCGACATGTTTCACGAGCTTCCTGCTCGTTTCCTCAGGGGGCCTACCTGTTCTGGGGACATCTCTACCCCATGTGCCCAGTATATGTAGCCAGAGGTATATGTGCCCAGTATATGTAGGCAGGGGTATATGTGCCCAGCATATGTAGGCAGGGGTATATGTCCCCAGTATATGTAGCCAGGGGTATATGTCCCCAGTATATGTAGCCAGAGGTATAGATGACCCCAGTATATGTAGTCAGGGGTATATGTGCCCAGTATATGTAGCCAGGGGTATATGTGCCCAGTATATGTAGTCAAGGGTATATGTGCCCAGTATATGTAGTCAAGGGTATATGTGCCCAGTACATGTATTTTGAAAGAATAAGTTGTTGGGTGAGGTCCTTTATATTGTGAAGGATCAAAACACAGTCCTCTTTGAGGGCAGTCCACCTTGCCCGCTATAATTAGTGTATCACTTTAGAAAAGGACTCATGTAATCAATGCAATCTCGGGATTACAAAAAAGATTCCCAATAGAAAAAGCTTTATTGATACATATACAAAAGGGTATATCCAAAAATAGAAAGGTATAAAAACACACAATTCTTCAATATCAAGCAGTGGGTCCTCATAGAGCCAGAGACATAAAAACACTATCTGATTTAGCTTGGTAAGTGATTATTGCTTTGTGGGTATTAAATTTTTCAAGGCAACGACACATGTTCGTTTCGGGCTTTTGTAACCATATATGCCCTTCGTCAGGCCAAGATACCCAGCTCTAAAGAAAAACAGCAAACAACAACACATTACAAATCAAAAAGTACATTTGCTCAAAAGACCACAAAAAGTGGTCACAAGGGGAAAGAAGGGAAAACCCACTACCAAGTAAAAATTTGTGGCGTATGCACCAGGTTCAATCCAAAAACCTAACACGCCTAGAAAGTTAAAGTAAAACATATACCCAAGAGTGTAATTCATAGTTCAGTAAAAGAGTTAAAACCAAACATCATAGTACCTGAGAAATGTATCTATATGAAGAGTAGGTCAAGAAAATAGAAAAATCATGAGGAGTATTCTCCAAGAGGACCAGGCGGAATACATACAATGAGGGCTAGTAAATATCAGTCCTCATACCCACCCATTGGTCCTAGAGAGCAAAGATGTATACCAAGATGTGCTAGAAGTTTTCAAAAGTGCAGAAAGTTGATTACATGCGAGTCATAGAAAGGCAAATAGAAATCCATGCAAACCTGTATGGCTCAATCAGGCGAGGAAAACCAAATAAAAATCAACAAGTGATATACTGGGGGCGCCTGAACATACCAGGCGTACACAAAACCTAGAGAAAGAAAAGGTACTAATAAATATAACCTTGCCCCATATGGAATGGTGTCTGAACCTGCAGCACATACCAAACAGTTTACATATAACAAAAAACAGTACAGTTTTAAATAAGCCCTATCATGCATATCAAACATGTCAAGGTGATGCCAAGTGTATCTATGACTTGAACAAGACAGATTGTCAATAAGAGAGTGACCCCAGATGTCAAAAGTCTAGGGGTCCACAATTACATATTGCACACTATGATGTATATACAGTTCATATAATGAACACAATCTATATATTGAACACATGGCACCCTAATGCTTTTAAGCAAACGACCCAATAATAAATAGGATAGATGTGGATAGGGGCATCTCAGAGATAAAACAGCATAGTTAGAAATCAAACAACGTTTAAGGAAAAAACTTTTGGTTAACACAAGATATTTAGGATCAAGGACTTACCTTCCCAACAGCGGTGAATACGCTAGAACGTGGGAACCCAAAAGATAATGGCAGCGGGCGTTTTTTAAATATCCCATGACGCCCCGCTGTACGGAGAATTGGCCAATAGGAGACCAACTATGGTGAAGCCGTGAGGGCGCACGTCATCTCCGCGGACACATAGTCCGTATGGAGATGTCTAGGGAGTGAAAGTGCCCCAGCGGCACGTCACTTCCTCCAGCCAGGAGTGACGCCAGGCCTTCAGGAGTTGATGCGCATGCGCAACACAACGCTCTCGATGAGCAGGAAGTGAGTAGCCACGCTGGAGCGCAAACAAAGGTACGTATCAGATGGGGACCCACAGGGATAAGCTAGTGCAGAAACTAGCAAAAGTCTAAACAAACAAGGGACCACCCAGGACTCCTAATATGGACAGGCCAATTCAAATTACAAAACCAAGTCCGCACAAAAGGCGGAATAATGTAAATGAATAAAGATAACCTAATGGGGCGACTGCGCTCCCTGCTGGAGGCTAGCAGTCACACAACTACAGTGGATAACAGTTTCCAAGTCTAAAGAGTATACCTGTCTCTAGACGGGCTCACTAAGGGGATAAATAAGGACAAAAAGGAAAAAAGGCACGGGGTCAATTTGGACATATAGGTATCCTTGACATGATAGACATGGTAACAGGGGTGAACCAAAATTACAATTCTCAAAGAAAATACATAGAAACCATGAGGAATGTACTGTGTCATTCACTCAGACACCATCCAAAATCTAAAAATACCTGAGGTACCAGGTTTTCCTGGGCCTGACGGGAGCCACCAGGAAGCAAAGACGCCCATCGTCCTGCACAACACTTCCAGAGACATTCATTCAAATAGAAAGAACTGCAGACAAAAAAGAGGGAAGAGTATTAAACATTCAAATAGGCAAATAATTCATTGTGGTCTGTACTCAATATTGAGTCCAGTTGGAGTCAGTGTTTGTAAAAATCTGATCCAACGGGCCTCTTTATGCAACAAAGTGAGTTCCCTATTGCCACCCCTTCTCGGGGGAGGGACTATGTCTAAAACACAGAATCTCAGCTGATTGGCGGAATGACCCGCCATAATAAAGTGTTGGGCAACTGGGGAGTCGATTTGAAGTGGGTCAAGCCCACGTCTCAAGGCTACATTAATTTTAGACCTGTGCTCAATAATGCGCTCCTTAACGGCTCTAGTGGTTTCACCTACGTACATTTTACCACAGGGGCATTTGATGCCATAAACGACATACTCAGTATCACATGTGGCATAGTGGGAAAATTTGACTGGAAATCCTTTCATGGGGTGGTCAATACTACTCCCCTTTAGAACCAATTGGCAACATGTACAATGTAAACAAGGAAATGTCCCCTTACGAAGCGGGGCCAAACGTCTCTGAGCTCCAATCTTACAGGAGCCCATATCCGCCTTAATCAAGTGGTCTCGTATTGACGGTGCCCTCTTGTAGGCAACCATGGGCACCTGCTTAAATGCAGGTATCTCTGAGCTGATGGAGCGCAAAATTGGCCAATGTCGCCTGACCACATCAGTAACTCTAGATGATAATGTGTTAAAGGATGTAGCCAAGATCATACGGTCTTGGTTACCATTACCCCTGTCCCTTCGGGATTTCCTCAACAAGTCAGTTCGCTCGCGTTTCATAACTTCTCTTTTTATGCGTTCAACTAATTTTTTGGGATAATGTCTGTCTACGAATTTAGATGTCATGCTAGACATACGTCTTTCTACCTGTTGATCCTCACTAACGATTCTACGCACTCGCATGAGCTGCGACTTAGGTAAAGACTCCCGAAGGGACCTGGGATGGAAACTGTTAAAGTCCAGGAGCGTATTACGATCCGTGGGTTTTGAAAATAAATCAAATGTCAACAATCGACCTTTTTTGTGTACACTGACATCGAGGAATGCAATGTGCGACAAATTAACATCAAAGGTGAATTTCAGGGCGGTAGAAGCCCCTTGCAGTTCTGCGTAGAAGAGGTCAAAGGATGACCGGGACCCCGCCCAGACCAGAAAGATGTCGTCAATATATCTACGCCAAACACAGGCGTGTTTCTTAAAAAGGTCGTTGCGGTATACCCAGTCCTCCTCGAACCTCTCCACGTATAAGTTGGCATAAACGGGCGCCACATTAGAGCCCATAGATGATCCTCTTTGCTGAAGATAGAAAGTATCCTGAAAGAGAAAAAAATTCCTCTCGAGGACTAGTTCAAGGAGGGACATAACAAATTCAACCTGTAGTCCATTAACTGTTAGGTCACCCAGTAAGGACTGCCGAACTGCCGCCTTTCCCTCAGTGTGTGGAATGCACGTATATAGTGACTCTATGTCTAATGTGATTAGTAAACAATTCTCGTGAGGTAAAACTAGCTCACTCATCTGGTTAATGAAATCCGATGTGTCCCTAATGTATGATTTCTGGTTAATCATATATTTTCTCAGGACCTTATCCAAGAAGATCGCAGTGTGGCTAAACACAGAGTCACACCCAGCCACGATGGGTCTCCCCGGTGGCTGGTCAAGTCTCTTGTGTATCTTGGGCAAGCAATAAATGACCGGTGTTACAGGTTTATCATTATATAGGTATTCAAACAGTTTTTGGTCAATAACATTGCTGTCCAATGCATCACACAAGATAGCTTTTAATTCTTCCAGAAACACATACGTAGGGTTCACATCCAACTTTCTGTATACCCTTTCATCGTTCAGTTGTCGCAGGATTTCCGCTATATAGTCACTTTTGTTCATAACCACAACCGCTCCACCCTTATCAGCTGGTTTAACAACAATGGAGGGGTTTTTTTTAAGATTAAATAACGCTTCCTTCTCAGCCCGACTAAGATTGTGTTTAACATAAGGCACAGTGCCTCTTTTAAATTCCACTTCCAACTTAGCAAGATCTTTTTTGACTGATTTAATATATGCCTCCACATGCTCATTACCTTCAGGTGCTCTGTTACCTGTGGGAACAGAAAGATTAAGTGTCTTTGCATCATACAAGGCTAAGTTAGATACAGTTCTTATACTCATGGGCTGTCTGGAGAAAAAACTCTTCCATCTGAGTTGATTAAAAAATTTCTCAAACTCAATGTCTAAGGAAAAAAAGTCTGGGGTGGCTGTAGGGCTGAAAGAAAGTCCTTTTGCTAGTACTGATAGTTCATCAGGAGTCAATAAGTGATCAGAAATGTTAATTACTGGTGAAAGGTCAGGCTTCCCAGTTGGTAATTCAGAGGTTACGTGCGATCCCGAAAGTAATATTCTCGTCTCTGTGTCTGTTTTGGTTGTCGTCTCTTGGGGGGCCGAGAGGATGAAGGCCCTGTTGCCCCTAAAAAAGAAGATGATTCCGACATAGAGGAGCCAGTAGATGGTGCCGGGGAATTTGGGGGCTCCACTCCCTGCCTTTGAAATCTGCGCCGTGGTTTTCGTGGACCCCTTCCTCCTCCTGGGGTACCTGGGGCGCCTTTCTGTTGCCATCGATACACGTACCCAGATGTGTAGTCCCGGCAATCCCTCTGGAATTTCTCCTTCTTATTCTGCAGGATCTCCTTTTTGTATTTCTCTAGACTATCCTCCAGGAATGCTATCTGGAAGTCAAATGCCTCTTTGTTTGTTTTTTCCGAGATTTTCTTCCGGATCTCAGTCGCCTCTGTTTTAAATCCTGGTAGTTTCTTATAAATCCACTCTACATATAACAAGATAATATCAAAGGAAGATTTGTTAAGTATACCCTCAAAACGGCACAAAAATTCACGATCATCAGTGAAAAGGTTAGGACGAATGTGTGACCTGATGCCCCTCGGTATCTTCTTATTTTTATAATACTCAGCCAGTGTCTGTCCATGAAGTTCCAAATCAATAATATACTTTTCAATTTTATCCAAATCTTTCCAATCAACGTTTGTACTGTCAATATCGTCTAGAATTTTACAACAACCTTCTACATTACTTAATATACGTTTGACGTCTTCATCCAAGTATGAAAAAATGGAAATGCTGCCAGATTGCAAATTTTCCTCTGTAAGAGGCGATAGCCCATTTGTAGACATTTAAACTACTCTCAAGAAAAAGGGGCTGGCGAGCAGTCTCGTGGTCATCAACCAGACCAGTTCAATAGAGACACCCAAGTGGATTATCAATATTTTGAAAGAATAAGTTGTTGGGTGAGGTCCTTTATATTGTGAAGGATCAAAACACAGTCCTCTTTGAGGGCAGTCCACCTTGCCCGCTATAATTAGTGTATCACTTTAGAAAAGGACTCATGTAATCAATGCAATCTCGGGATTACAAAAAAGATTCCCAATAGAAAAAGCTTTATTGATACATATACAAAAGGGTATATCCAAAAATAGAAAGGTATAAAAACACACAATTCTTCAATATCAAGCAGTGGGTCCTCATAGAGCCAGAGACATAAAAACACTATCTGATTTAGCTTGGTAAGTGATTATTGCTTTGTGGGTATTAAATTTTTCAAGGCAACGACACATGTTCGTTTCGGGCTTTTGTAACCATATATGCCCTTCGTCAGGCCAAGATACCCAGCTCTAAAGAAAAACAGCAAACAACAACACATTACAAATCAAAAAGTACATTTGCTCAAAAGACCACAAAAAGTGGTCACAAGGGGAAAGAAGGGAAAACCCACTACCAAGTAAAAATTTGTGGCGTATGCACCAGGTTCAATCCAAAAACCTAACACGCCTAGAAAGTTAAAGTAAAACATATACCCAAGAGTGTAATTCATAGTTCAGTAAAAGAGTTAAAACCAAACATCATAGTACCTGAGAAATGTATCTATATGAAGAGTAGGTCAAGAAAATAGAAAAATCATGAGGAGTATTCTCCAAGAGGACCAGGCGGAATACATACAATGAGGGCTAGTAAATATCAGTCCTCATACCCACCCATTGGTCCTAGAGAGCAAAGATGTATACCAAGATGTGCTAGAAGTTTTCAAAAGTGCAGAAAGTTGATTACATGCGAGTCATAGAAAGGCAAATAGAAATCCATGCAAACCTGTATGGCTCAATCAGGCGAGGAAAACCAAATAAAAATCAACAAGTGATATACTGGGGGCGCCTGAACATACCAGGCGTACACAAAACCTAGAGAAAGAAAAGGTACTAATAAATATAACCTTGCCCCATATGGAATGGTGTCTGAACCTGCAGCACATACCAAACAGTTTACATATAACAAAAAACAGTACAGTTTTAAATAAGCCCTATCATGCATATCAAACATGTCAAGGTGATGCCAAGTGTATCTATGACTTGAACAAGACAGATTGTCAATAAGAGAGTGACCCCAGATGTCAAAAGTCTAGGGGTCCACAATTACATAATGCACACTATGATGTATATACAGTTCATATAATGAACACAATCTATATATTGAACACATGGCACCCTAATGCTTTTAAGCAAACGACCCAATAATAAATAGGATAGATGTGGATAGGGGCATCTCAGAGATAAAACAGCATAGTTAGAAATCAAACAACGTTTAAGGAAAAAACTTTTGGTTAACACAAGATATTTAGGATCAAGGACTTACCTTCCCAACAGCGGTGAATACGCTAGAACGTGGGAACCCAAAAGATAATGGCAGCGGGCGTTTTTTAAATATCCCATGACGCCCCGCTGTACGGAGAATTGGCCAATAGGAGACCAACTATGGTGAAGCCGTGAGGGCGCACGTCATCTCCGCGGACACATAGTCCGTATGGAGATGTCTAGGGAGTGAAAGTGCCCCAGCGGCACGTCACTTCCTCCAGCCAGGAGTGACGCCAGGCCTTCAGGAGTTGATGCGCATGCGCAACACAACGCTCTCGATGAGCAGGAAGTGAGTAGCCACGCTGGAGCGCAAACAAAGGTACGTATCAGATGGGGACCCACAGGGATAAGCTAGTGCAGAAACTAGCAAAAGTCTAAACAAACAAGGGACCACCCAGGACTCCTAATATGGACAGGCCAATTCAAATTACAAAACCAAGTCCGCACAAAAGGCGGAATAATGTAAATGAATAAAGATAACCTAATGGGGCGACTGCGCTCCCTGCTGGAGGCTAGCAGTCACACAACTACAGTGGATAACAGTTTCCAAGTCTAAAGAGTATACCTGTCTCTAGACGGGCTCACTAAGGGGATAAATAAGGACAAAAAGGAAAAAAGGCACGGGGTCAATTTGGACATATAGGTATCCTTGACATGATAGACATGGTAACAGGGGTGAACCAAAATTACAATTCTCAAAGAAAATACATAGAAACCATGAGGAATGTACTGTGTCATTCACTCAGACACCATCCAAAATCTAAAAATACCTGAGGTACCAGGTTTTCCTGGGCCTGACGGGAGCCACCAGGAAGCAAAGACGCCCATCGTCCTGCACAACACTTCCAGAGACATTCATTCAAATAGAAAGAACTGCAGACAAAAAAGAGGGAAGAGTATTAAACATTCAAATAGGCAAATAATTCATTGTGGTCTGTACTCAATATTGAGTCCAGTTGGAGTCAGTGTTTGTAAAAATCTGATCCAACGGGCCTCTTTATGCAACAAAGTGAGTTCCCTATTGCCACCCCTTCTCGGGGGAGGGACTATGTCTAAAACACAGAATCTCAGCTGATTGGCGGAATGACCCGCCATAATAAAGTGTTGGGCAACTGGGGAGTCGATTTGAAGTGGGTCAAGCCCACGTCTCAAGGCTACATTAATTTTAGACCTGTGCTCAATAATGCGCTCCTTAACGGCTCTAGTGGTTTCACCTACGTACATTTTACCACAGGGGCATTTGATGCCATAAACGACATACTCAGTATCACATGTGGCATAGTGGGAAAATTTGACTGGAAATCCTTTCATGGGGTGGTCAATACTACTCCCCTTTAGAACCAATTGGCAACATGTACAATGTAAACAAGGAAATGTCCCCTTACGAAGCGGGGCCAAACGTCTCTGAGCTCCAATCTTACAGGAGCCCATATCCGCCTTAATCAAGTGGTCTCGTATTGACGGTGCCCTCTTGTAGGCAACCATGGGCACCTGCTTAAATGCAGGTATCTCTGAGCTGATGGAGCGCAAAATTGGCCAATGTCGCCTGACCACATCAGTAACTCTAGATGATAATGTGTTAAAGGATGTAGCCAAGATCATACGGTCTTGGTTACCATTACCCCTGTCCCTTCGGGATTTCCTCAACAAGTCAGTTCGCTCGCGTTTCATAACTTCTCTTTTTATGCGTTCAACTAATTTTTTGGGATAATGTCTGTCTACGAATTTAGATGTCATGCTAGACATACGTCTTTCTACCTGTTGATCCTCACTAACGATTCTACGCACTCGCATGAGCTGCGACTTAGGTAAAGACTCCCGAAGGGACCTGGGATGGAAACTGTTAAAGTCCAGGAGCGTATTACGATCCGTGGGTTTTGAAAATAAATCAAATGTCAACAATCGACCTTTTTTGTGTACACTGACATCGAGGAATGCAATGTGCGACAAATTAACATCAAAGGTGAATTTCAGGGCGGTAGAAGCCCCTTGCAGTTCTGCGTAGAAGAGGTCAAAGGATGACCGGGACCCCGCCCAGACCAGAAAGATGTCGTCAATATATCTACGCCAAACACAGGCGTGTTTCTTAAAAAGGTCGTTGCGGTATACCCAGTCCTCCTCGAACCTCTCCACGTATAAGTTGGCATAAACGGGCGCCACATTAGAGCCCATAGATGATCCTCTTTGCTGAAGATAGAAAGTATCCTGAAAGAGAAAAAAATTCCTCTCGAGGACTAGTTCAAGGAGGGACATAACAAATTCAACCTGTAGTCCATTAACTGTTAGGTCACCCAGTAAGGACTGCCGAACTGCCGCCTTTCCCTCAGTGTGTGGAATGCACGTATATAGTGACTCTATGTCTAATGTGATTAGTAAACAATTCTCGTGAGGTAAAACTAGCTCACTCATCTGGTTAATGAAATCCGATGTGTCCCTAATGTATGATTTCTGGTTAATCATATATTTTCTCAGGACCTTATCCAAGAAGATCGCAGTGTGGCTAAACACAGAGTCACACCCAGCCACGATGGGTCTCCCCGGTGGCTGGTCAAGTCTCTTGTGTATCTTGGGCAAGCAATAAATGACCGGTGTTACAGGTTTATCATTATATAGGTATTCAAACAGTTTTTGGTCAATAACATTGCTGTCCAATGCATCACACAAGATAGCTTTTAATTCTTCCAGAAACACATACGTAGGGTTCACATCCAACTTTCTGTATACCCTTTCATCGTTCAGTTGTCGCAGGATTTCCGCTATATAGTCACTTTTGTTCATAACCACAACCGCTCCACCCTTATCAGCTGGTTTAACAACAATGGAGGGGTTTTTTTTAAGATTAAATAACGCTTCCTTCTCAGCCCGACTAAGATTGTGTTTAACATAAGGCACAGTGCCTCTTTTAAATTCCACTTCCAACTTAGCAAGATCTTTTTTGACTGATTTAATATATGCCTCCACATGCTCATTACCTTCAGGTGCTCTGTTACCTGTGGGAACAGAAAGATTAAGTGTCTTTGCATCATACAAGGCTAAGTTAGATACAGTTCTTATACTCATGGGCTGTCTGGAGAAAAAACTCTTCCATCTGAGTTGATTAGAAAATTTCTCAAACTCAATGTCTAAGGAAAAAAAGTCTGGGGTGGCTGTAGGGCTGAAAGAAAGTCCTTTTGCTAGTACTGATAGTTCATCAGGAGTCAATAAGTGATCAGAAATGTTAATTACTGGTGAAAGGTCAGGCTTCCCAGTTGGTAATTCAGAGGTTACGTGCGATCCCGAAAGTAATATTCTCGTCTCTGTGTCTGTTTTGGTTGTCGTCTCTTGGGGGGCCGAGAGGATGAAGGCCCTGTTGCCCCTAAAAAAGAAGATGATTCCGACATAGAGGAGCCAGTAGATGGTGCCGGGGAATTTGGGGGCTCCACTCCCTGCCTTTGAAATCTGCGCCGTGGTTTTCGTGGACCCCTTCCTCCTCCTGGGGTACCTGGGGCGCCTTTCTGTTGCCATCGATACACGTACCCAGATGTGTAGTCCCGGCAATCCCTCTGGAATTTCTCCTTCTTATTCTGCAGGATCTCCTTTTTGTATTTCTCTAGACTATCCTCCAGGAATGCTATCTGGAAGTCAAATGCCTCTTTGTTTGTTTTTTCCGAGATTTTCTTCCGGATCTCAGTCGCCTCTGTTTTAAATCCTGGTAGTTTCTTATAAATCCACTCTACATATAACAAGATAATATCAAAGGAAGATTTGTTAAGTATACCCTCAAAACGGCACAAAAATTCACGATCATCAGTGAAAAGGTTAGGACGAATGTGTGACCTGATGCCCCTCGGTATCTTCTTATTTTTATAATACTCAGCCAGTGTCTGTCCATGAAGTTCCAAATCAATAATATACTTTTCAATTTTATCCAAATCTTTCCAATCAACGTTTGTACTGTCAATATCGTCTAGAATTTTACAACAACCTTCTACATTACTTAATATACGTTTGACGTCTTCATCCAAGTATGAAAAAATGGAAATGCTGCCAGATTCATTAACCAGATGAGTGAGCTAGTTTTACCTCACGAGAATTGTTTACTAATCACATTAGACATAGAGTCACTATATACGTGCATTCCACACACTGAGGGAAAGGCGGCAGTTCGGCAGTCCTTACTGGGTGACCTAACAGTTAATGGACTACAGGTTGAATTTGTTATGTCCCTCCTTGAACTAGTCCTCGAGAGGAATTTTTTTCTCTTTCAGGATACTTTCTATCTTCAGCAAAGAGGATCATCTATGGGCTCTAATGTGGCGCCCGTTTATGCCAACTTATACGTGGAGAGGTTCGAGGAGGACTGGGTATACCGCAACGACCTTTTTAAGAAACACGCCTGTGTTTGGCGTAGATATATTGACGACATCTTTCTGGTCTGGGCGGGGTCCCGGTCATCCTTTGACCTCTTCTACGCAGAACTGCAAGGGGCTTCTACCGCCCTGAAATTCACCTTTGATGTTAATTTGTCGCACATTGCATTCCTCGATGTCAGTGTACACAAAAAAGGTCGATTGTTGACATTTGATTTATTTTCAAAACCCACGGATCGTAATACGCTCCTGGACTTTAACAGTTTCCATCCCAGGTCCCTTCGGGAGTCTTTACCTAAGTCGCAGCTCATGCGAGTGCGTAGAATCGTTAGTGAGGATCAACAGGTAGAAAGACGTATGTCTAGCATGACATCTAAATTCGTAGACAGACATTATCCCAAAAAATTAGTTGAACGCATAAAAAGAGAAGTTATGAAACGCGAGCGAACTGACTTGTTGAGGAAATCCCGAAGGGACAGGGGTAATGGTAACCAAGACCGTATGATCTTGGCTACATCCTTTAACACATTATCATCTAGAGTTACTGATGTGGTCAGGCGACATTGGCCAATTTTGCGCTCCATCAGCTCAGAGATACCTGCATTTAAGCAGGTGCCCATGGTTGCCTACAAGAGGGCACCGTCAATACGAGACCACTTGATTAAGGCGGATATGGGCTCCTGTAAGATTGGAGCTCAGAGACGTTTGGCCCCGCTTCGTAAGGGGACATTTCCTTGTTTACATTGTACATGTTGCCAATTGGTTCTAAAGGGGAGTAGTATTGACCACCCCATGAAAGGATTTCCAGTCAAATTTTCCCACTATGCCACATGTGATACTGAGTATGTCGTTTATGGCATCAAATGCCCCTGTGGTAAAATGTACGTAGGTGAAACCACTAGAGCCGTTAAGGAGCGCATTATTGAGCACAGGTCTAAAATTAATGTAGCCTTGAGACGTGGGCTTGACCCACTTCAAATCGACTCCCCAGTTGCCCAACACTTTATTATGGCGGGTCATTCCGCCAATCAGCTGAGATTCTGTGTTTTAGACATAGTCCCTCCCCCGAGAAGGGGTGGCAATAGGGAACTTACTTTGTTGCATAAAGAGGCCCGTTGGATCAGATTTTTACAAACACTGACTCCAACTGGACTCAATATTGAGTACAGACCACAATGAATTATTTGCCTATTTGAATGTTTAATACTCTTCCCTCTTTTTTGTCTGCAGTTCTTTCTATTTGAATGAATGTCTCTGGAAGTGTTGTGCAGGACGATGGGCGTCTTTGCTTCCTGGTGGCTCCCGTCAGGCCCAGGAAAACCTGGTACCTCAGGTATTTTTAGATTTTGGATGGTGTCTGAGTGAATGACACAGTACATTCCTCATGGTTTCTATGTATTTTCTTTGAGAATTGTAATTTTGGTTCACCCCTGTTACCATGTCTATCATGTCAAGGATACCTATATGTCCAAATTGACCCCGTGCCTTTTTTCCTTTTTGTCCTTATTTATCCCCTTAGTGAGCCCGTCTAGAGACAGGTATACTCTTTAGACTTGGAAACTGTTATCCACTGTAGTTGTGTGACTGCTAGCCTCCAGCAGGGAGCGCAGTCGCCCCATTAGGTTATCTTTATTCATTTACATTATTCCGCCTTTTGTGCGGACTTGGTTTTGTAATTTGAATTGGCCTGTCCATATTAGGAGTCCTGGGTGGTCCCTTGTTTGTTTAGACTTTTGCTAGTTTCTGCACTAGCTTATCCCTGTGGGTCCCCATCTGATACGTACCTTTGTTTGCGCTCCAGCGTGGCTACTCACTTCCTGCTCATCGAGAGCGTTGTGTTGCGCATGCGCATCAACTCCTGAAGGCCTGGCGTCACTCCTGGCTGGAGGAAGTGACGTGCCGCTGGGGCACTTTCACTCCCTAGACATCTCCATACGGACTATGTGTCCGCGGAGATGACGTGCGCCCTCACGGCTTCACCATAGTTGGTCTCCTATTGGCCAATTCTCCGTACAGCGGGGCGTCATGGGATATTTAAAAAACGCCCGCTGCCATTATCTTTTGGGTTCCCACGTTCTAGCGTATTCACCGCTGTTGGGAAGGTAAGTCCTTGATCCTAAATATCTTGTGTTAACCAAAAGTTTTTTCCTTAAACGTTGTTTGATTTCTAACTATGCTGTTTTATCTCTGAGATGCCCCTATCCACATCTATCCTATTTATTATTGGGTCGTTTGCTTAAAAGCATTAGGGTGCCATGTGTTCAATATATAGATTGTGTTCATTATATGAACTGTATATACATCATAGTGTGCATTATGTAATTGTGGACCCCTAGACTTTTGACATCTGGGGTCACTCTCTTATTGACAATCTGTCTTGTTCAAGTCATAGATACACTTGGCATCACCTTGACATGTTTGATATGCATGATAGGGCTTATTTAAAACTGTACTGTTTTTTGTTATATGTAAACTGTTTGGTATGTGCTGCAGGTTCAGACACCATTCCATATGGGGCAAGGTTATATTTATTAGTACCTTTTCTTTCTCTAGGTTTTGTGTACGCCTGGTATGTTCAGGCGCCCCCAGTATATCACTTGTTGATTTTTATTTGGTTTTCCTCGCCTGATTGAGCCATACAGGTTTGCATGGATTTCTATTTGCCTTTCTATGACTCGCATGTAATCAACTTTCTGCACTTTTGAAAACTTCTAGCACATCTTGGTATACATCTTTGCTCTCTAGGACCAATGGGTGGGTATGAGGACTGATATTTACTAGCCCTCATTGTATGTATTCCGCCTGGTCCTCTTGGAGAATACTCCTCATGATTTTTCTATTTTCTTGACCTACTCTTCATATAGATACATTTCTCAGGTACTATGATGTTTGGTTTTAACTCTTTTACTGAACTATGAATTACACTCTTGGGTATATGTTTTACTTTAACTTTCTAGGCGTGTTAGGTTTTTGGATTGAACCTGGTGCATACGCCACAAATTTTTACTTGGTAGTGGGTTTTCCCTTCTTTCCCCTTGTGACCACTTTTTGTGGTCTTTTGAGCAAATGTACTTTTTGATTTGTAATGTGTTGTTGTTTGCTGTTTTTCTTTAGAGCTGGGTATCTTGGCCTGACGAAGGGCATATATGGTTACAAAAGCCCGAAACGAACATGTGTCGTTGCCTTGAAAAATTTAATACCCACAAAGCAATAATCACTTACCAAGCTAAATCAGATAGTGTTTTTATGTCTCTGGCTCTATGAGGACCCACTGCTTGATATTGAAGAATTGTGTGTTTTTATACCTTTCTATTTTTGGATATACCCTTTTGTATATGTATCAATAAAGCTTTTTCTATTGGGAATCTTTTTTGTAATCCCGAGATTGCATTGATTACATGAGTCCTTTTCTAAAGTGATACACCCAGTACATGTAGCCAGAGGTATATGTGCCCAGTACATGTAGCCAGAGGTATATGTGCCCAGTATATGTAGGCAGGTGTATATGTGCCCAGTATATATAGTCAGGGGTATATGTGCCCAGTATATGTAGTCAGGGGGATATGTACCCAGTATATGTAGTTAAGTGTATATGTCCCAGTATATGTAGGCAGGTGTATATGCCCCAGTATATGTAGGCAAGTGTATATGTCCCCAGTATATGTAGGCAGGTGTATATGCCCCAGTATATGTAGGCAGGGGTATATATCCCAGTATATATAGCCAGGGGTATATGTGCCCAGTATATGTAGTCAGGGGTATATGTGCCCAGTATATGTAGGCAGGGGTATATGTGCCAGTATATGTAGGCAGGGGTATATGTGCCCAGTATATGTAGGCAGGGGTAATGTGCCCAGTATATGTAGGCAGGGGTATATGTGCCCAGTATATATAGCCAGGGGTATATGTGCCCAGTATATGTAGTCAGGGGTATATGTGCCCAGTATATGTAGTCAGGGGTATATGTGCCCAGTATATGTAGTCAGGGGTATATGTGCCCAGTATATGTAGGCAGGGGTATATGTGCCCAGCATATGTAGGCAGGGGTATATGTCCCCAGAATAAGTAGCCAGGTGTATATGTCCCAGTATAAGTAGGCAGGGGTATATGTGCCCAGTATATGTAGGCAGGGGTATATGTGCCCAGTATATAGAGTCAGGGGTATATGTGCCCAGTATATGTAGGCAGGGGTATACAGTGGTGTGAAAAACTATTTGCCCCCTTCCTGATTTCTTATTCTTTTGCATGTTTGTCACACTTAAATGTTTCTGCTCATCAAAAAACGTTAACTATTAGTCAAAGATAACATAATTGAACACAAAATGCAGTTTTATATGATGGTTTTTTATTATTTAGTGAGAAAAAAACCTCCAAATCTACATGGCCCTGTGTGAAAAAGGCCCCCCCCCCCCCTTGTTAAAAAATAACTTAACTGTGGTTTATCACACCTGAGTTCAATTTCTGTAGTCACCCCCAGGTCTGATTACTGCCACACCTGTTTCAATCAAGAAATCACTTAAATAGGAGCTATCTGACATAGAGAAGTAGACCAAAAGTACCTCAAAAGCTAGACATCATGCCAAGATCCAAACAAATTCAGAAACAAATGAGAACAAAAGTACTGTAATTGAGATCTATCAGTCTGGTAAAGGTTATAAAGCCATTTCTAAAGCTTTGGGACTCCAGCGAACCACAGTGAGAGCCATTATCCACAAATGGCAAAAACATGGAACAGTGATGAACCTTCCCAGGAGTTGCCGGCCGACCAAAATTACCCCAAGAGCGCAGAGAAAACTCATCCGAGAGGCCACAAAAGACCCCAGGACAACATCTAAAGAACTGCAGGCCTCACTTGCCTCAATTAAGGTCAGTGTTCACGACTCCAGCATAAGAAAGAGACTGGGCAAAAACAGCCTGCATGGCAGATATCCAAGGCGCAAACCACTTTTAAGCAAAGAGAACATTAAGGCTCGTCTCAATTTTGCTAAAAAAAACATCTCAATGATTGCCAAGACTTTTGGGAAAATACCTTGTGGACCGACGAGACAAAAGTTGAACTTTTTGGAAGGTGCGTGTCCCGTTACATTTGGCGTAGAAGTAACACAGCATTTCAGCAAAGGAACATCATACCAACAGTAAAATATGGTGGTGGTAGTGTGATGGTCTGGGGTTGTTTTGCTGCTTCAGGACCTGGAAGGCTTGCTGTGATAGATGGAACCATGAATTCTACTGTCTACCAAAAAATCCTGAAGGAAAATGTCCAGCCATCTGTACGTCAACTCAAGCTGAAGCGATCTTGAGTGCTGCAGCAGGACAAGGACCAAAAGCACACCAGCAAATCCACCTCTGAATGGCTGAAGAAAAACAAAATTAAGACTTTGGAGTGGCCTAGTCAAAGTCCTGACCTGAATCCTATTGAGATGTTGTGGCATGACCTTAAAAAGGCGGTTCATGCTAGAAAACCCTCAAATAAAGCTGAATTGCAACAATTCTGCAAAGATGAGTGGGCCAAAATTCTTTCAGAGCTCTGTAAAAGACTTGCTGCAAGTTATCGCAAACACTTCTTTGCAGTTATTGCTGCTAAGGGTGGCCCAACCAGTTATTAGGTTCAGGGGGCAATTTCTTTTTCACACAGGGCCATGTAGGTTTTGAGTTTTTTTTCTCACTAAATAATAAAAACCATCGATTAAAACTGCATTTTGTGTTCAATTATGTTATCTTTGACTAATAGTTAACGGTTTTTGATGAGCAGAAACATTTAAGTGTGACAAACATGCAAAAGAATAAGAAATCAGGAAGGGGGCAAATAGTTTTTCACAGCACTGTATGTGCCCAGTATATGTAGGCAGGGGTATATGTGCCCAGTATATGTAGGCAGGGGTATATGTGCCCAGTATATGTAGGCAGGGGTATATGTGCCCAGTATATGTAGGCAGGGGTATATGTCCCCAGAATAAGTAGCCAGGTGTATATGTCCCCAGAATAAGTAGCCAGGTGTATATGTCCCAGTATATGTAGGCAGGGGTATATGTCCCCAGAATAAGTAGCCAGGTGTATATGTCCCAGTATATGTAGGCAGGGGTATATGTCCCCAGAATAAGTAGCCAGGTGTATATGTCCCAGTATATGTAGGCAGGGGTATATGTCCCCAGAATAAGTAGCCAGGTGTGCCCCAGCAGGAGGGGAGCAGCGCAGAGAAGAGGGAAAGCTATGTGTGGACAGCGGGGAAGGGCGGATGTCCACCCCCCCCCCCCTTCCCTCACCTTAAGGGTCTTTCCCTCCCTCGCTCTCCCCTCCGGAGTCCGGAACGAAGTGTGCAGCGGGCAGAAATTGCCGCCCGCTGCCCAGCCGCTGCACACTTCGTTCCGGACTCCGGAGGGGAGAGCGAGGGAGGGAAAGCCCCCTAAGGTGAGGGAAGGGGGGAGACGTCCGCCCTTCCCCACTGTGCCCATAGCTTTCCCTCTTTTCTGCGATGCTCCCCTCCTGCTGGCTGCACAACTGACAGTTGTTTTGAGTCTCCCAGCACTTGCATACAGCCTGGGCTGGTGAATGCTGTGAGCAATTTTGGGAGACGTGAAACGGCTGTGATCTGTATCAGTGTTGTCCTTGGCTCCCCCCTATCTGCACCTCCATCTACACTTTGGTGGTTTGCCATCAGACTGTGAAGGTGTAGTTTCCTACACAATTTACGGTGACATTGGGGCAGTTTGAGTCATCTAGTAAAGTGTCAAAAGCTTTATGTAAAAATGTTCTCTAAAGGTGGCCATACACTCGTTAGATTAGCAGCAGATAGATCATCAGTAGATTTTCTGATCTATCTGATGTGTTTAGGAAATTTTTTTACTAGGAACAGATTTCCAATAGATTTCAGTATGAAATCTATTGAAAATCGATCTGATGGCATTTTGTTGCCATCAGATTTCCATTAGGTTCAATGCAAAATGATAAGCCATCTCAAGAGATAAGCCTACATTTTCCAACATGTCAGATCGATTGAAATCGATCGAAATCGTCCACAAATCGATCAATTGGTCAATCGATTTGCGATCGATTTTGATCGATTGATCAGCCAAAAATCGGCTGAGTGTATGGGCCCCTTAAACAGCAGGTTTCTCAATCTCATCCTAGGGATCACAGGACTACTGCTTATAGCTCCCCATCTGAGTTATCAGGAAAATTATGGCAATTTCACCCATGCCCTACACTTGATTACTGCAAGTACCACATATTTAACATGGGAAGAAGTGGGCCAGGGATACTCATAATAAGGCTCTTTTCACGCTGACAAACTATGTCGAACAATATAATCACATGGCAAATGCAATGTGATTTAAATTGTGGTACGTTCACATTTGCTCATGCGCGGTGCAATGGAATCTGTTGGATTAATGCGAGCCATAGGGTGTGGTACCAGATAATGTGCACATTTAGAGTTGCTATGAAGCATACCTTTTATGAACTATATGCTTCACTGTATGCGTTGCATTGCGTTGTGCTGGCTCCTATTTCTTGTCACCAGTGGGTCCTAAATGGGCTTGGTGAATGGGATAGGCGTAATTCCGAATTAATGCAAATTTGTGTGACAATTTTATGGAAATGTATGCATCTTTAAGACAGACCAAATGCTGCTGCAACAGTCTGTAGTATTTACATAAAAATTAAACTCAAAATTATTTGCATCTCATTGACCATCCCTAAAGCTAAAAGAGTGACACTGCAAGGTGTGAAATGGGGGCTAGAACAAAGAAACCTGTGTCAGACTTGTTCTGGCAGTCTTAAGTCCTGTTTGTGCACTAGATGGTAATTGGCCAAGATGGTTACCTGGGGCTACCTCTGCCGAGAATCTAGCTTGTGTGTGTCAGCCCCTGACCCTCCCTTATGTGTTGCTGAGAGCCTGGCAGATCGTCTAAGCCGAGCACTAGTCGACCCTATCATTTTCCTACTGCCCCAGCTGTTGCTCTCTGCTGAAGGCTAGCTATGTGTCTGTACAGAACTTGGCTCCATACTGTCACCCAGGGGATTGTCAAGTCCGGATCCCAGCAGGTGACAGAAATGGTGAATGTGTACACACCTTTAATCTGCAGCAATGTGTCAGTAGAGTTTGGTTAATCTTCACTTTGAATGGTTTGACACTTACCATATTTGTGTCGTTATCAGTTTATTGGAGCAGTGTAAAGCAGTACGTTTATTTTTGTAACACAGCATATTTCATTCTTTTAGGGCTACAATAGTTCATAAGTTTCTGGTTAAAGCAACGATTGAAGAAAGGATGCAAGCAATGTTAAAAACCGTGGACCGGAGGTACGTATGGCAATGCTGTGGTTTTTTTACCTTTACCTATTTAAGATTTGTACAAAGCGAAATAGAAAGCTTCAAATACACCATGAACAAGTATATTCATAAGCTTCAAACCGGTGCATGATCGACTTAAAGCCTAAGTTTAGGCACATATATTTATACTTACATTTTACAGAAAATTGTTTTAAATGAATATGCATGAACATGTTTTGTAGCCACAATATGTCATTTGTACTAGTTTGTATATACTGGAAAAACCTCCCGCAGCCAGCTGTTGTACTCCCTTTTCCTTACTCATTCTGCAGCCATGCCTCTTATGAGTCATGAATGAGGTTATGAGCAGTGATGAGCGAAAATTCTTTTCGCCGAAAAAAAGCACAATTTTCGTTTCGACAGGAGACTTTTCGATCAAATATTTCCGTGTTTATTTTCGCCTAATGTCCCAGATTTTCGCGGTAAATTGCAAAGCCCCCTTACAAGCTAGAATCACCAAATTAGTAGAGTATGTTAAGGAGAACAGTGGGTATAAGGGGAAAAATAATTTTTCAAAAAGACCTTATAGTTTTGGAGAAAATCAATTTTAAAGTTATGATAGGAAAAAAGTATACATTTATGTTATTGTTTTTTGTTATACGCCTCAATATACATAGTGATTTGAAGAAAAAAGAATTATTTTATCAAGTGCACGTGTCAGTATCATTTATTGCAGAGGGGAGTAGCAGCTCGGTCATAGTGACCATCACACCCATAAGTGAGGAGAAGCAGGCAATGTACATATCCCATAAAAGGACAAGGAGGGGGGGGGGTCAGCGGCTTGGTCTGTGTGACCATCACCCCAATAAGTCAGGAGAAGCTGGCAGTGTACAAATAATTAAAAAAAAAAACATCGGAACATCGGTTTGGACACGGCGACCATGCTTAAAGGACAACTGTAGTGGGGGAAAGGGAGGCTGCCAACTGTATTTCTTTTAAAACAAAACCAGTTGCTTGGCAGCCTCCATATACTTCTCACTACAGTTCTCTTTAAAAAAAGACTTTTGTTTTTGAATACAACTACAATCTAGCCTGCTGTAGCTTGTATTTGTGGGGATTTTCAAACCACAAACACACAATATACTTCAAATAAATGAGCAGTAGCTAGCTAAGCTCTCTACTCCTATCACATCCACTAACTCTTCCCAACAGAGGCTGGTGTGTCAGAGAGCTATTCTTATACTCAGGGGGCTGTCTGTTGTCTAATTAGTTGTAGTTATATGGTTCCTGGGTCAATTGTGCTGCTAAGAATCATGGGAGGCCTAATATCGGGAGAGAAGACATTACTACTTCCTATCAATTTCGATTTTCAGGCTAAGCACATGTCAAATATAACAGTTATTTTCGAAATTTCACACGACCCATTTAAATTTCGGTACTGGTCGAAAATTTGGCAAATTCGAAAACGGGATTTTCGATTAAAAAATGACTTGGTCGAAAATTCGCTAGCAACACTGGTTATGAGTCATGAGAGTTGATGCATGAAGCTGCGGCTAATATGGCTGTGCTCTGTCAGTGCAAACAATAATATGCTACCACCAGCAGGTTAGCACGAGGTATGCTATTAGCACGACCCTTGGTACTCGAGTACTGCGAGCATTGCTACGGTAACATGCGTTAGTTACGCTTTTAAGCACTTCACCACTGAGGGGTTTTACCCCCTGACCACCAGAGCAATTTTCACCTTTCAGCGCTCCTTCCATTCATTCGTCTATAACTTTATTATTACTTATCCCAATGAAATGAACTATATCTTGTTTTTTTCGCCACCAATTAGGCTTTCTTTAGGTGGGACATTATGCCAAGAATTATTTTATTCTAAATGTGTTTAATGGGGAAATAGGAAAAAATGAGGGGAAAAAATTATTATTTTTCAGTTTTCGGCCATTATTGTTTTTAAATAAAGCATGCTACTGTAATTAAAACCCATGAAATGTATTAACCCATTTGTCCCGGTTATAAAACCATTTAAATTATGTCCCTATCACAATGTTTGGCGACAATATTTTATTTGGAAATAAAGGTGCATTTTTTTCAGTTTTGCGTCCATCCCTAATTACAAGCCCGCAGTTTATAAAGTAACAGTGTTATACCCTCTTGACATAAATATTTAAAAAGTTCAGTCCCTAAGGTAACTATTTATGTTTTTTTTTTATTGTATTTTTTTTTTTTTAAAGGGACTCCGAGCACAAAAAAAAAAAGAAAGTTGTACTCACCATGGGCTTTCTCCAGCCCAGTGCTGGTCGGGAGGTCCCACGCCGGCGTCCTGGCTCCTCTCCTTCTCCCCGCTCCGGAATGGCTGGCAGGCCGCAGCCCGGGCGACACTCTCCCGAGTGTCGGGCTTCTTCTTCCGCATATGACGCGGATTACGTCACACGCCGGCCGCCTCGCGTCATCATGGCGGCCGGCGTGAAAGTACTGCGCATGCGCGCTTTGTTCGCGCATGCGCAGTACTTTCACGCCGGCCGCCATGATGACGCGAGGCGGCCGGCGTGTGACGTAATCCGCGTCATATGCGGAAGAAGAAGCCCGACACTCGGGAGAGTGTCGCCCGGGCTGCGGCCTGCCAGCCATTCCGGAGCGGGGAGAAGGAGAGGAGCCAGGACGCCGGCGTGGGACCTCCCGACCAGCACTGGGCTGGAGAAAGCCCATGGTGAGTACAACTTTCTTTTTTTTTTTGTGCTCGGAGTCCCTTTAATTACAAAAAAAAAATAAAAATTGGGGAGTGTGGGAGGTAATGAGTTAATTTATTGTGTAAATGTAATGTTTGTATATGTAAAATGCTTTTAGGGTGTAGTTTACTATTTGGCCACAAGATGGCCACAGAGTGTTTGTTTACATGCGACCTGTAAGCGTCCGGAAGGACGCTTACAGGAAGCAGTAGGAGGCTGGGAGACTCACAATGATCTCGCTGTTTCTGAAAGAAGCAGCAGATCATTGCAGGGGCTAGATCAACGAACGGGAATGGATTTTCCCGTTCATTGATCTCCGGGCGAGCGGGCGGCGGCGTGCACGAGCGGCGGGTGCGCACGCACGAGTGGCGGGAGCGCAGACAGCGGCGGTAGCGCGGAAGGTACGGAGAAATCCGTACGCGTGGGGGTAAAGTGGTTAATGTAGCTACGCTTGCGTTACTCAAGTACCGGGTATCGCGCTAACAGCGTAACTTGTGGTAACCTGCTGCCAGTTGTAACGGTGATATTGCTGTGTGCTGTCCATGCACAGCAGTATTACTGCAGCTTCGTGCTTCAACCCCCATGCCATCAGCTGAGAGCAGTCACTCTACCCTATGCTATGCCATGTAACTAAAATAGAAGTACAGTAGTTCAGACACTCTTGGAATGAGCAGACATTTGGTGGTCTCTGAGGAGGAGATGAATTGGCACAGCAGGTATTTTGTCCAAATAATGGTGCGGATTAACAATACAATCTTAGCAAACAATTGACCTGACAACTTGATAATTGTGATTGAAAGCAATGATCGATCAAGCCTAAAAATGAGATTAAAAAAAAAAAAAACAATCTGATAATTATAGATAGCATCAGTCCAAGAAACAAATGAATCATCCGACTGATAAAATGAATTGTTTGTGGTCGCTTGGTTTCATCAACACTAGCCGATCTGATTGGTTGGAAGGTCGATCATTTGCTAAGTTGTATCATTAACGAGTACCTTAGAATAAGGCAAATCCTATGAGCAACTTCAATTAAAAGAAATCATAAGCAATTAACTGGGTGACCTGTACCAATGAATTGAATGTACAGATTGTTATCATGCAGGGAGGCAGGGTACACACTTGGAGAGATCGCACCTGGTTTTCACGCATGCAGATGTTAATCAGTAGGCTGGTTCATAACCTAGGAGGGTTCACACTTACTGTACGTTCTTAGAAAATGACAGCTGTTTTGTGCTAATGATTTCTTGTCTTTAAAGGGATACTGTAGGGGGGTCGGGGGAAAATGCGCTGAACTTACCCGGGGCTTCTAATGGTCCCCCGCAGACATCCTGTGCCCGCGCAGCCGCTCACCGATGCTCCGGCCCCGCCTCCGGTTCACTTCTGGAATTTCTGACTTTAAAGTCAGAAAACCACTGCGCCTGCGTTGCCGTGTCCTTGATCCCGCTGATGTCATCAAGAGCGCACAGCGCAGGCCCAGTATGGTCTGTGTCTGCGCAGTACACTCCTGGTGACATCAGCGGGAGCGAGGACACGGCAACGCAGGTGCAGTGGTTTTCTGACTTTAAAGTCAGAAATTCCAGAAGTGAACCGGAGGCGGGGCCGGAGCATTGGGGAGTGGCTCCGCCAACACAGGATGTCTGCGGGGGACCATTAGAAGCCCAGGGTAAGTTTAGCTCATTTTCCCCCGACCCCCCTACAGTATCCCTTTAATGCATGATGATTTCTTGTCTTTAATGCATGATTTCCGCACTTGTCTATGGGATTTGCATCGGTATGCGATACTGTACTGTGTGCTGTGTATGCTTTGATGAATAAAAAAATGTCCTAAAACTCTGTTTTTAGCCTAGGAGGCAGAAGTTAAAAATTGCATGTCAAAGCTTTTTCAAGCTTTTCCATTCACCTTGCCACTGTTAATTACTCTGTGATTTGCTAGCACCAGCTTCTGCCTCCTGGAAAAAGCTAATTGGCGTCTTAGAAGATTTTTTTTGTCCCGTAACCGCTGGCTTCCAGTAAAGTGGATAATTGCTATTCCATCTAGCTAAGAGATTCCTGGAACTGCAGATTTTGCAATGGGGAGTACATGTTTAATTACAATTGGCAAAGAAGGTGGGTCTGTGCCCGTGGGTTTCCTCTGGGTCCTCCGGTGTCCTCCCACATCCCAAAAATATACACATAAGTGAATTGGCATCCCCTTAATTGATCCAAGACTACAATGGACTATGATAGGAATTAGACAGTTGCCCCCTCTGAAGGACACTTAGTGACAGGACTATCTGTAAATGCACTACGGAAGATGCCAGTACAGTATAAATATTTAATAATAATTATGTGGGAAGAATGGATTTGCACTTATAGTTTTGCTCTCATCTTGAACTATGTGGTTATCAGATGTTGTTGCATAGTAAATAGAATCTAAATAGAGGTGGACATAGGCCCGAGCAGCTGCACAGGGGCCCCATGCCCTCTAGGGCATATGCAGCTACACCACAGTTAGAGAATGATTATTCTGTTGTATTTCTCTCTGAAACTCAGGCTGTACAGTGATATATGCTTGTGGCCCAGTCATACACAAGTATGAAATGTGTGCTACATTACACAGTGCCTACAGAATGTGGCCTAGATTCATGTACTTTTATGTTATCAACATTACTTGGATCCAGCCATCTAAAACGATTATGGCCACTCACATGGGGCCTCTTTATTTACTCTGAACAGGGGCTCACTGTTGGCTTTATCCACCACTGAATCACAAAGATACACTATTACCATATTTATTCTCATTACACATTCAGCAGAAAGTATTTATATATATTTTAAGTTCCCATAGAAGCAACACTATGATTTGACTACCAAAAGATCTTATTCTGTCTCTTAACCACTTCCCAACCACAGTTTTTTCCCCTTAAAAACCAGAGCGATTTTCACATCATGCTCCCCCCATACAATCGTTAATAACATTATTGTTACTTATCACATCAAATTGATCTATATCTTGTTTTATTCACCACAGATTAGGCTTTCTTTATGTGGCAGTTTTTGCTAAGTATTTTATTTTATATGCATTTTTAAGAGAATAGAAAAAAAAACATAATTTCTCAGTTTTCAGCCATTTTCAGTTTAAAATTAAATGTACTTCGATACTTAAAACCCACACATTTTATCGGCCCATTTGTCCTGGTCATTACAACGTTTAAATTGTGCCCCTAGTACAATGTATGGCGATAATATTTTATCTGGAAATAAAGGTGTATTTTTTACGTTTTGTGATTTATTTATTTTTTTAATACTATAACAATGATTATGAATCTTGCAAAATTAACAATAATATACCGTCATCACATATATATTAAAATATCCATAAGGTAACTATTTGTTGTTGTTTTTTAAATTGTGTCATTTTTTATTTTATTTTATACAGTGTTTTATTTTGGTAACATTTAAGGGGTTAAAATGAATAAAAATGTGTGTCTATTAATGTGTTATGTAAATGTAATGTTGGGTTAGGCTGCATTTTCATTTGTGGCCACAAGATGGCACTACACTTCAGCTTCTGCGACACTGTCAGATTGAGTGTGAGTGTGAGAGTGTGAGAATTTCAGGCTGTGTCTCACTGCAGCAGCTTGTCATCAATTACAGGTACTGTAATCAGGTTTGAGAACAAGCTGTTTTCATCCCCTGATCACAGAAAAGCAAGATTGTGGTGGATTGATGAGTCTGCAAGGCTGTGATCGGGAGATAAAGAGATAAACAAACAGGTACGTGTATCTACGTCCCTGGCTGTTAAGTGAAGTTTACAGGGACATAGATACACGTACCAGCAGTACAGAAATGGTTAATAATTATAATTGTGCTATACAGCTGTAGAGAGCCAGTGCTACATCAGTGCAAGCCTGGGGTTGTGGGCTGATTAAAGAGACCCTGTAACAAAAATGTCATCCTTTTTCTACTATCCTACAAGTTCCTAAACCTATTCTAATGTGCTCTGGCTTACTGCAGCACTTTCTACTATCACCGTCTCTGTAATAAATCAACTTATCTTTCCCCTGTCGGATTTGTCGCCCTGTGTCTGGAAGGCTGCCAACTCTTCAGTGTTGTTGATCTGTTATGCACGCCCCCCCCCCTCCAGGCCCCCTCTATGCACACTCCCGTGTGTGTTATTTAGATTAGGCAGCCTCTCTGCTCTCGTCAGTGAGAGAAGAGAGCTTTACAAGCTGGATAAATCGTCCTCTGTTAGGCTGTGAAAGTAGCTGGGCTGTCACATGCTACAGACACCACAGAGCTGTCTGCAGGAAGAAACAGTCAGCCTGTCACTCTTCAGTGGATGAGAGCTGCAGGGGGGAAGAAGGTAAACACACTAATGATCTCTTGAGATTCAAAAGGAAGGCTGTATACAGCCTGCTTGTGTATGGATGTATTTTCTATGTGTGGACATACTGTACATCAACCTACCGGTTTTGGCGGCCATTTTGTTTGTTTATAAACAAACTTTTTAAAACTGTTTTTGACTACTTTTAATGCGACGGGGAGCGGCGAAATTGTGACAGAGGGGAATAGGAGATGTCCCCTAATGCACTGGTATGTTTACTTTTGTGCGATTTTAACAATACAGATTCTCTTTAAATACCTCACTGTCTGTCTTGCTTGTCATCTCTTTTATTTTATTGAGTGAAAATTGCTATATTGTCATTGTCTGAGGTAGAATCGGTGCAGCACAAAAAAATCGTACACATTAAGCTACCCTGCAATGCATTTTTAAAATTGCTGTGCAACTTGTTTCATAACTCACTCCTCATCTCAGACTGTGCAGAAAGAAATATGGCACCTTGTATCACTTCTTATTTTTCATCATGAGTTTTGTTATAAACACATTGCAGCACCTAACGCCCATACAGAGAAAACTTCTGATTGGCAAGTTTTTTCTTGATTTTTGAAAATAGATACTATTTATCTGTTGGACAGAGTTTCACCTTCTCAAGCTGAGTGTACTGACTGCTTAAAGAGGAACTGTAAGGTTGTTCACTGCTCACCACCAGTGTATAGAGAACATCCACTTTGTAGGGAAAAAACTGGCTTATATTTTCATTTGAATCCAAATTATTTAGTTTTTCCCCTTTAAAGGCTGAAGCCACGCCCACCTGGAGCCTTCATCCGCGGCTGTATATTAATTAGCCCCTAGCCGAATTGCCTCATGGGTAGTGACGTGTGTAAAATGTCACAAGTAGCTCTGTGGGAGGAAAAAAAAAAGCAGGGGATTTCAATGGCTGGAAACTTTCAATTGTTTCTTAATTGCTGTGTCTCTGCAGCCAGGTTGTGCTGTGTTATGTGTCTGGACCTGTGTCGTGTGACAGTCGGCTGAACACTTTATGCTCGGATCTGTATACAGCTGTGCTTGCAACTCATTACCATGTCAGAAGCACTCGTAGTGAGCTACAAGCACAGCCCTATACAGATCCGAGCATAATCAGTGTTCAGCTGTTTATCACACAACACAAGTCCTGGCAGATAACAGCAAGGCCTCACTGTGAGGAATGTAGCAATAAAGAATCAAGTGAAAGTTTCCTGGCTGCAGGGGGAGGGAGGGGAGGGGAGGAGAGCAAGTGAATACCATAAGGATCTTTTAGACTACATCTCCCTGCATGCTTTGCTGGGACACAAGATTCAGGAGACTCGCAAGTAAATGTACTGTGCTGGTGTCTGCAGAACAGCCATTTACATTGTTGAATATGTCTAAAGGTGACTATACATTAGAAGATTATGGGCATATTCGACCAAGAGACACATTTATCTCTAATCAAATCTGATTAGAGACAAATTTGTCTCTAATCGAATCTGCCCATACACTACAGGCTGATTCCCGTCCGATTTCAGCACAAAATTGTCAGGGAATCGGCTGAGCCGGCGCGTTCGCCCCGCGGCTGCTACCGCAATGTATAAATGTATGCAATGTGTATGCATTTATACATTACCTGTCCGGTGTCGGCCTCCACGCGGTGACCGTCCATCTCGGCGGGTAACAGCCACATACACGCCGGCAGCTCATAGCGTCTGACGTCAGACGCTATGCGCCGCCAGCGTGTATGCGGAACACGGCGAGATGGAAGGAAACCGCGTGGAGGCCGACACCGGACAGGTAATGCATAAATGCACTAATGCACTACACTACATACATTTATACATTGCTGCGGCAGCGGTGAGGGTTTCGTCGTCTCGTCGCTCGGTCGCAATTTGGCCGTGGTACCGCTGCACACCCTACCCACTAACTTCGTCCCGAAATTTTCCAGCTTGCGCGATCGACCGTGCAGCCAATTTCTGTACCGAAATTGGTTGCTTTGTCAGTCGGGCATGCACTTGGCAGCACCAATTTTCATCCAATTCGATTATAATAATCAAATTGGATAGTCGATTGGTTGGTTGGTCGGCAAATGTATGGGCCCCTTAAAGCAAAGTTCTGAGAGGCACTGACAATTAGCAGACATCTGGCTATGGAGAGGGGGCTCCCTCACACTGAGGGTCAGCTGCATGACATAAGGCTCATACATGTTTTAAATAATTGTATTATTATTTCCCTAAACACTCAGCTAATGTTAATTCATGGGCCAAATTCCACTGGAGCAATTGCGATTACCAAAATCGCAAACGCAGGACATGCAGCATATTTTCGCTTTTAGCGTTGGCGGCTAGCGTTTCTGCAATGTAAAGTATATAATCGCTGGCGTAATCGCTCATCAAAACCTGCACAGAGCGATTTTGCTAGCATTTTGAAGTTACTGCACACTGTAAACAAATTAAAATTAATTGAAAGGACCAATCAGAATTAAAATCGCTACACAATCGCTGGCAAAAACCTTACACTTTTTAAAATCGCTACCAAAAATGCTCATGAAATCGCTTACAAAACGCTCATACAAATCACTAGCGATTGCGATTTGTAGTGGGTTCCAGGCCTCAAACATTGCTGTTCACTACTCAGCATCTACACCTCATTCCCTGTCTGCTTCTTTTTACACATGTGCATATTACAGTTCCTGGGCTCCTGCAAATTATGTCAGTTGGGAGAGGAGGGTCTAACAACCTTCATTGTGGGCGTGGTTTCAGCTGCTAGAGTGAAGAAAAAAAAACTTGCTAATCCTGCCAGGAGTAAACAGGAATCCTCCCACACTGCATATGGCATTTTTACAGCACCTCCCTGACAGGGTTTAGGAGATTTATTAGTCGCTTCTTCTTATTTACACCTATATTCTTATATACACCTATATCATTCTAATATAATGCTTTTTTTTTGTAACACTGTTTTTTTTTTTATTCAATATCAAAGATGAAATCAGTTACAAACAGTAACATGGAGTATATAACAGTAGTTGGGGATCTTATGTTACATAGGGCAAACAATTTTTGGCCAAAAAAAGGAAAGAGTATTTTGATGACAAAATCTCCAGCCTAAAAGTTTAGACTCAAACAATTTTTGCTATATGAAGAGAGGGTTATAAGTCCATTCAGAAAAAGCCAACAGTCGAACGAATTCAGACCCTAAATCCCATTGGTAGTAAATAAAAAAACAGTAACATTTGACCTAAACATAATAAAATGTTAATTGTATAGTAAAAGGAAAGGGTGAGAATATTTTAAAGACCTGAAATGAGGTCTATTAGTATGTCTCATTATTGAGGAAGAGTATAGGAAAGAGAATAGAGGAGATGGAGTTAGAAAATTGGGATGTGGGGGGTCACAATGCTCAGAATCCTAGCATAGAAAGTAGAGAGAATGTATTATTTAAAGAGTAGAAAGGGCAAGGAGCCTTACACATTTGTGCATAAGCCCATACATTTGTTTTAATATAGTCAAGGTGTCTCGACAATTCTAGAATACCTAGGATACTTTATGTTCGGAGAAGATAAGAAATTGGGAGGATCAGGGAGGCTTATAATCTGAGATACATTGAGACCAAGGATCCCAGGTTTTTTGAAATGTATGTTCTGTATTTCTCAAGGAAGCTGTCATTTGCTCCATGGATTTAGTCCAATTTATTTTATTGATTATCTCAGAAGTAGTAGGGGGAGCTATCATTTTCCATGATGAGGCTATAGATAGCCTGGAAGCTGTCAGGATATGGGTAATTGAGCGCATTTTGGGAGAATTGATCCCCTTAACTGGTTGGCCTAGCAACATAATCAATGGGTCTAGAGGAATCGAGACACCTGTCATCGATGAGATCATTGTCTGAACTTCTGTCCACATAGGTAGTAAAAGAGGGCAATACCAGAATAAATGTTCCAGAGATCCTTTGTGGCCACAGCCTCTCCAGCAGGTGTCTGGAGCGTTAGGGTAGATTTTGGAGAGTACCTCTGGTGTTAAATACGATCGAATTATTATTTTATAAATATTTTCCTTAATTTGGGTGCACCTAATACAATGCTTTTTAACAAATATTTTATCCTCCTTACAGTTCCTCTTTAACAGTTACAGTACAGCTCTGGGCAGGAATGGGCGATTCATATGCCCTTTTCCGCTACACAAAAATGAATGTCATAATTACCTATGGAGATTCGCAGACACAGCTGTGCAATCTGTGTTTCTGCTGCAAGGTGAAAAAATATTGTCTTTTTTGCTTTTATTTACACACAGCGTGCTATTCCCTACTGCCAACAGTAAGCAGGCTGTTAGCCAAGTGTGCCGATACTGCAAAGAACAATGCAACAGGCTCAGGTGTGACCCTGCCTTAATCAAGGCCTCATTTGCAGTAACCCCTATGTTCTAGATTTATCTTTTGACTCCTCTTTTAAAGAGCAAGTGATTTTAAATAGTAAATGCTGAATAGCTATTAAATATAAAAGAGAAAGATGGCAAATATCAAAGGCAGGTCTCATACAACTGATGAGAGTATATAAGCATTAAAAACATATTTCATTTGAACCAAGCATGAATTCTAATTCTCAATAGAATGCATCATTGGATTGAAAGGGAAATATTTCAAAAGCCATGCTACACTTGATATGTAAAAAGGACAACAGTATGCTATTTTAATTAGTCTAGCCAACAGTGTTTCCTTATTCAAATAACCCCATTGTTTTGTTTTTGGTTTCAGTCACACAAGTACATCAATGAAACAGTCTGAAGCTGCTGTCCTGACTGTAGCAGATCTCGCAGACTTATTTACAGAAGAACGAGAACTTGAATAACCTTTTATTTATGGACTCATGGGTATGCCCTCAAAGGCACATTCCCAGGACACTCTAGCTTTGGTATAACCACTTCCACTTTCTCTAGTATGCACCACCAATATACAGCAGAAGGTTGTATTTTATTCTCTTCAGATTTTTGTTGTTTGTAATGGTAAAATATTGTAAAAAAAAAAAAAAAAAAATCTTTTAGCAATATTTTTTCTCTGGATCTCTTTGGAAAGTTATTCTGTCAAGTTTAACACCTTTTTATGTAGTACTTGCACTCCACAGGCTGTATGTTCTTTTACAACATATGGTATTATATGAAATACTGGCAAGATGAGGTGGAATGATGATAACGTCTAGTAATTTGGGCTTTCCTATTAAACATGCAGTATGCAACTCTTCCAATGTCTGCTAAAATCCCATACCTTATTTTAACCCCCAATGTCTTCACCTAGCTGTTAATTTAAATGTTGTGTGTTATTGTCATCACAGTTACCCTGTCAACTATGTTTGTAGTAAAATTACATTTACTCTGAAACAATTAGAGAGGATGCAGGAATAGCAACCTGACATTGATGTTACTATAAGGTGTCCGCTGTTGATGAATCCTTAAAGGGGAACTGAAGAGAGAGGTATATGGAGGCTGTCATGTTTATTTCCTTTTAATCAATACCAGTTGCCTGGCAGCCCTGCTGGTCTATTTCTCTGCAGTAGTATCTGATTAAAACCAGAAACAAGCATGCAGATAGTCTTGTCAGATCAGACTTATAAGTCTGAACCACTGAAACACCTGATCTGCTGCATGCTTGTTCAGGGGCTATGGCTAATAGTATTAGAGGCAGAGGATCAGCAGGGCTGCCAGGCAACTGGTATTGTCTAAAAGGAAATAAACATGACAGCCTCCATATACCTCTCTCTTCAGTTCCCCTTTAACCACTTGAGGACCCACCCTTTACCCCCCCTTAAGGACCAGCGCTGTTTGTTTGGATCTGTGCTGGGTGGGCTCTGCAGCCCCCAGCACAGATCCGCGGCCACACAGAGCGATCAGATCGCCCCCCTTTTTTTCCCCCTATGGGGATGATGTGCAGGGGGGGTCTGATCGCTCCTACCTGCAGGCATGTTGCGGGGGGGGGCACCTCAAAGCCCCCCTCCGCGGCGACATTCTCCCCCCTCCCTCTCCTACCTGCTCCCCCGGGAGATCTGGGCTGCACAGGACGCTATCCGTCCTGTGCAGCCAGTGACAGGACGTCCCCTGTCACATGGCGGCGATCCCCGGCCGCTGATTGGCCGGGGATCGCCGATCTGCCTTACGGCGCTGCTGCGCAGCAGCGCCGTACAAATGTAAACAAAGCGGATTATTTCCGCTTGTGTTTACATTTAGCCTGCGAGCCGCCATCGGCGGCCCGCAGGCTATTCACGGAGCCCCCCGCCGTGAATTGACAGGAAGCAGCCGCTCGCACGAGCGGCTGCTTCCTGATTAATCAGCCTGCAGCTGGCGACGCAGTACTGCGTCGCTGGTCCTGCAGCTGCCACTTTGCCGACGCACGGTATAAGCGTGCGGTCGGCAAGTGGTTAAACAACAATTGCACTTTTACATGAAAATAGTTTAAAACCACATCTACACGGTACAATTTTCCATCAGATAGACAGATCTATTAGATCTAATAAGAAATTGCATCATGTGTAGACATCCAAATTGTTTCAGATCAATTTTGCGATAGATTTTGCTTTTATAAGTACCCAAAATCTTTTGCAAAATCTAACGTAATCCGATTGGACTGTTTGGAAATTATCTAATAGATCCGTCTAATAGATCCAATTTGATGGAAAATCGTACCGTGTAGATGAGGCTTTATGAACTGGATTAAGGAGGGAAGATTAGGATTAGCTGTAAGGGAGGGGTTAGTGGAAAAACGTGAGCACTCCCATGCCGATATGTACCCACCTGCAGAAGAGAAGTCTTAGAGACTTTCTTCACACTGTACAGCCATATAGCATACAAGCAGTGAGTAGATTATGAGCGTGTTACTTTACAAACCCTCTCTCTTGCAGGAGATGTTCTTTTAAGCACATGGCAAGTGAAAAAGTGCTTAAAAAAAGTAGGTAATAGATACAATAAATGTAACTTTATTTTGGAACAACTTATTTTGGGTAATTTTTTTGCTTCTTGGCTGCTGAAAAAGTATTTTATTGATAATGTGCAAGAACATATGCTATTCCTGAGAAGACTCCGGAGAGACGTTTGTTGAGAGCCAAAGTAGCGAGTCTCAGATGCTTCAAGCATGTACTGCTGGAACATGCCCAGCTTATAGTACAAGTTACATTTGACCCATTGTTTTAACAAATCTAGCTTGTTAAAGAACCTCTCACACACCCTTGCTTGGTATTTGTTTTATATGATTTCTTACGGTTTCATAACATTTAGGGCATCTCGTAATGTGTGGCCTTCTTTTTTTTTGTTTACTTTCTTGAGTATTCCTATAAATGTTATAGAATTATTTACTGAATTACATTAGTTTTTTTTCTGTACCAATGTCTGTAAATTAAATTCATCTGAAATAAGAAGCACTCAGGACAGAATACCAGGGTCAGCAGCAAATTAGCAGATACAGGCATGGTACAAAAGGAACAGGCAGGTAGCAGAGTCAGTACAGGTAAACAACAAGGCAACATGTAAGCAGGTACTGGTACAAGATCAAGGAACAGGTAACAGGAATGTCCAGGTAACTCAGGCCTGCATGCAACAACATTCTGGCAACAAGCAGGAGGAAGGGCAGTTTTTACATAGTATGTATTATACACAAGATGCAGCTGGTGGTGCGATCCTGCAGACAGTGCTCCTGAACCACCCACAGGCCAGACAAGGAACTACAAGTTTTCCTCACAGTCAGTAGAAAGTCACCTACTAGTGGAGGGCGGAAGTCCATGGCTGCCAGAAACAAGATTCAGCACTGGTGGACACTGGAAGCCCAAGGCAGTCCGTGTTAATACTGCCACCAGCAGTCAGGAGATGACAGTACATGATTCCTAACAGTGTTGTACCATGTTAGCAATTCGTAAAATGGGAAAAGATTAGAATATTTGTCTGACTGTCTGCTTTCACATTAGGGAGATTTCATCTGTTGGTATTGCTTGGATGAGGAGTGAGTTAAATGCCCTCCAACTAGTCAGACTGAGATTCTAGCAGTTGCCCGCCCACCTGCTGGGGACTGTGTTTTTGCTGTGATTCCACTAATCCTGTTTAATATTTGTATTTCAGCTTCAAGTCATGTGTTTGTGCTTTACAAATATAATTTTATTAAATTGTCTTAAAAGATAACTCAGTATGAAATATTGTATGTTTTTTCCTCAAAACTGATAGCGCCACTTTTACTTTTTATCTTTGAGCCCCACAAACTGGTAAATGTAAAAAAATTAACTTGCCTTCAGTTGTTCTTAGTGACTGTTTTGCAAATTATATTTATTGAGAATATGGCTTATTCTGATATAGCACGATCTACAGCACACCCTGCAAGACCATACAGCTGGAATATCTCACAGTATGTCTATCCCCCCCCCCCTTTCTTCCAGCCCCCTGTTGTTGTCCTGGTTCTTTGCTGTCTTTCTGCTCTTCTCCTTACGTATGGTAGATTTTAAAACAGGGAATGGCACATAGGACAACATCACACTTGGGGCACTAGAATTTTGAATCTTTTCTGACTTTTTTCCCCTTCTCGTCAATCTTTGAGCAGCATACAGCACATGTCCTGGTTGGTGCCTTTTTGGGGGGAATGGTGGAATATATTCCATGAAGTGACGGCCAGTGAGGTGCTCCATGTTCACTACATAGGAGGCATGGCGCCCAACTCTGGCATCTGCTTCAGTCTGGTATTTGAGGCAGATGCACTCACATATCTTCCAGATGAAGTCAGCGTATTACTGACCTGTCACTTCACTGCTTGTGAAGGATATGTAGGTGTTCCACAAGCTTTGCTCCAAGAGATGGCGGAAGATCTTTTTATAATACTTTTTTTGCTGCTTCCTTACTTCAGGGTAAAAAGTCACCACCTGGTCGGCTCTGTCCACACCACCCATGGTGCTGTTGTAGTCCATCACGACCTAAGGCTTTTGGATTTCTTTACCTCCTCTTGTCCAGGTGGTGACAGTCGAGGTGTCATGCAGTGTGCTCAAGAGACAGAAATCCTTTTTGTCACGCCAGTGGAGAGCCAGCATTTTCCCCTTTTGCCAAGCAAGTATGTCCCCAGTTTTCAGCTTCTGCTTGGTAAATGCTGATGGCATTTCCCGCTTGTTAGGCCTAATTGTACCGTAGGCATCAGTCTTATACTTTATGAGGAACTCAAAAAATTCAGGGGAGCTGTAGAAATTATCAGTGGTGACACATTAGCCGTTGTCCAGTAAAGGCTCAACCAGAGACAGTACAGAGGGTGTCGCCACTCCGTAGTCGATGAACCTCGGGTTGAACTTGGTTCCTTTGCCGGTATACAGTATAATGTTGCAGTTGTAACCGGTTGCCAACTCACATACAGTAGCATGTATGACTTTATGCCAAAGTGGGCCCACTTGGATGCTATATACTGTATCCAACTCAGCCTCCCCTTATAGGCCATCAGACTCTCGTCTATGCTTATGTCCCTCTGTGGTACATAAGTGCTCCGGAAGTTGTCAACCACACTTGATACATTTCCCAGATTTTTTTTTTTTAAGCTTTGGCGCAGGGTGGGTGGACTCCTCGAAGGTGTCGTTGTTGATGAAGTGCAAAAACTTCGTGATCAAACTGAAGCGATATTCGGATATCACAGTTCCAAAATAAGGGGTCACAATCATTTTATTGGTGGTCCAATACCATTTCTGCAGGGGCTTCCCCACCACTCCCTGCAGAATAATTAGGCCCAAAAAGAGCCAAATGTCCTGTTTGGTGACTGGCTTCCATGTCCTGCTCTTGGAAAAGGGCCCTTGTGGAGCAGCCATTTGTTCGGTGGCATAGCGGTTAGTCTACTCCTTTTTTCAGTGACTGTGTCAGTGAAGTAGAGCTGCAATTAAGCCAGGGAGTTGTGTTCGCAGTCTGCCTCCAGGACAAGCTTCCCAGTAAAAGAGAAAAATGGGGGTGGTGGCGGAGCCTGAATAAGGTCTATGGGGCACCAAATGCGGACATCACTAACCTCGGTGGTGATGGAGTTACTGTCGCTCTCGCTACCTGAGTCAGATGACAGATCTCCAGGTGCGTCGCTGTCACTCGACTCTGCCAGTGACTGCAGATCGCTGTCCTCAAACTGCACCAGCGCTTCCAGTGTGAAACGCCTTCTGGAGGTTGACACCATAGCAGATCACAGGCAAGCAGAGGTCGTTGCAGGCAGAGAGTAGTCAAATCCAGGCAGAGGTCAGGGCAGGCGGCAGGCACAGAGTAGTCAAAATCCAGGCAAAAATCAGCAACAGTAAAGCAATCAAAGTCCAGGCAAAAATCAATGCAGGCAGAAGGCAGAGAGAATAGTCAAAATCCAGGCAAAAATCGGTAACAGGTAGGCAGAAAAGTAATCAGATCAGCAGATCACACAAGCAACTTAGCTCAGACGTAGTCAGAAACCAAATGGCAACATTGCATTGGATACAAATCCTCTTGTATCCAATAAAATGTGTAATTGGGCCAATCAGCTTTTAATCATTTTTTTCCCCTCACCTGCTCCATGACCCCACGCCACCCCCGATGTCATGCCGCTCCACCATGATAGGCTGCCGGTTCCCACCACACGCAGGACCCAGGAAATACACAGGAGCGCCAGTTTCAGGCAGCCCAAGCTGAGCTCGGGCTTGCCGCTCTGAGCTCCTGTCACTTAGCCTGAGCTCAGCTCAGGAGTACCGCCAGGGGGGTTAAAGTACTAAGGACCTTACTTTCACTTTAGGTTCCCTTTAATTGACTGTAGTGTTTTAAAAGAAATCAATACCATCCACCATATACCGGTACTATTCATTTTTTTCAAAAAATCTATCAAAATTTCAAAATTCGGCCGATAGATTGGTTACTGAGAAAATTCAAGAAAATCTATCTGATTAAAAAAAATACATTCAGTTTTTCTACTGAAGTTGATACTTTTTATTGAAGAAAAAAAAAACGGTGAAAATGGAAGGCTTTGGTTGATTCGTGTAGGGTCACATTTAGCCATTCTCAAATTTTTATACCATCCAACGCACGTTTCAGAGTGAAACTCATTTATAATGTTTGAAAATCCTAAAATATGTATTGGAGTGTCATTCTCCCTGGCCACAATTCTTTAGTTTTTAGTGTTAACAGCATTCATACTAGAAATATTTTTGCAAATGTAGATTTTGTTATTATTGAAAGTAAAAGAATGCTTAGATGCACTTGCTTACATTTCTATAGATCAGCTAAGATCTTTGTGATGTCGCAAACTAAATTTAAAGATCTATTTTTCATAAATGAGTTAACTCTTGCTATACACCTACTACTGTACTCTACATATTAGAGTGTTAGGGGCCCATTGACTGCAACATAATGTAAGATGTGCAGTGTGTAGCTGATTCTGAAAGTCATTCCAATGCTACTTAAAGAAAGCCTGTGTCACAAATCTACATAATAGGTTTTATGAATTTGTATTTGTAATGATTTCTTTCCTTTCTTATTGCTAACTGGCTTTCTTTCTTTTTTTCTCTTTTTAGGATATATAATTTGTTTTAAAATATATAATTTATGTTTTGAAATCTTTAAATATTGGAAGTCTCTTCCCTATTTTGGTTTCCCTTAAAGGACCACTGTCGCGAAATATCTGAAAATTTAAAATATATATAAAACACATACAAATAAGAAGTATGTTTCTTCCAGAGTAAAATGAACCATAAATTACTTTTCTCCTATGTTGCTGTCACTTACAGTAAGTCGTAGGAATCTGACATTACCGATTTGGGCTAGTTCATCTCTCCATAGGGGATTCTCAGCCTGGCCTTTATTCTTTATAAAGACTCAGTGAAAATGATTTATACAAAGATGCTGGCCAGGCTCCCTGTTCACCGTGCACTTTTTTGGCAGTTGGACGGAGCAACTGCCATTCACCAAGACCTTTTGAAAATAAAGAAATCCCTGAGAATCCCCCATGAGGAGAAGGGCTAGTCCAAAACCTGTCAGTAATGTCAGACTTCTACTACCTACTATAAGTGACAGCAACATAGGAGAAAAGTAATTTATGGCTCATTTTACTCTGGGAGAAATGCACTGCTTATCCGTGTATGTTTACATATATTTTAAATTTTAAGATTTTCGCGGCAGTGGTCCTTTAAACGTTTGTCCTGCTCCTAACTGTCATTTTAAAGAGAACCCGAGGTGTGTTTAAAGAATGTTATCTGCATACAGAGGCTGGATCTGCCTATACAGCCCAGCCTCTGTTGCTATCCCAAACCCCACTAAGGTCCCCCTGCACTCTGCAATCCCCCATAAATCACAGCCATGCTGTGAGGCTGTGTTTACATCTGTAGTGTCAGTCTCAGCTGCTCCCCCGCCTCCTGCATAGCTTCAGTCCCTGCCCCCGTCCCTTCCCTCCAATCAGCAGGGAGGGAAGGGATGCAGGCGGGGACTGGAATTCTGCAGGAGGCGGGGAGAGCAGCAGACTGACACTATAGAGATAAACACAGCCAGCTCTGACAAGCTGTTTGTCAGCAGCGTGGCTGTGATTTATGAGGGATTGCAGAGTGCAGGGGGACCTTAAGGGGGTTTGGGATAGCAACAGAGGCTGGGCTGTATAGGCAGATCCAGCAGCTGTATGCAGATAATATTCTTCAAACCCACCTCGGGTTCTCTTTAACAGTGCTGGTTTACAAGTGAAACTTGTCGGTATGGAAAACAAACCTAGATATTCTCCCACACGTTAGGTGTCTCACTCACTAGAAGTGTTGTTATAAGTAGGCTGACTGCAGACCGATGGCTACTTATCCTATCACCAGCATCACATGACTAGAGATTGTGCCATCCAGAAAGGTTCAACTTGGTGATGGAGGAAGGAGTGAATGCAACGCATATGCTAATCAGTCTGAAGGCACACTCCATACAGATTTGGACACCGGTTCACTTTAATGAGTGTTATCAGACCTGTGCATTTCATTGCACAGTGATACAATAATGCAGTTAATATATAGGAAGTTTGCATAGTAATGCTATATCTGATGTGGCTGTTTATACTGTATATGTAAGACTACTGCAGTTTAATTAATATGCATTTTTCCATGCAGTCTACCAACTCATAATGTGAGCAAGCCTGTCAGTCTGACCAACTTGTAGCTGGTCAGATTATTAGGTTGTTCTCAGGAACAAATAAGCTTATTACGCCAAATACAGTTACAGCTTTGTAGCATTCAAGACAACCTGTACTAAGGACTGAGATAATTTTGTTTCTGCCACATTCGTATGTGTGAATGTTTTTGGAACATTGTTGATCTTTCCCATACATACCGTGTTAGCCATTAGTTAAAAGCCGAATGTTTTGAATCGGGATAAATGGTATCTCCTGATTCAAAACTGACTTTGCCATACTCCTGACATAAACATCCCTGTTCTAACAATCCTAGATTGGTGAAGTGTTGCCGGAAGTGGAGGGCAGATATCCCCTCCCTTAGCGATAAGGAATGGGATACAATCTTAGAGGAATTCCCTTCAACAGTGATAGCCGCAAGTGATCAACTAATTCAAATTAAATTTTTACATAGGATATATCTTACCCCTGCACGACTACACAGGATGAACCCTGACCACTCAGATAGTTGCTGGAGATGTGTAGTCCATAGGGGGGATTTCGTCCACATATTTTGGTCTTGCCCAATAATTATTCCTTTCTGGGAAAATATACTCTCAATTATCAATGCTTTATTAGAAACAACGGTCCATATGGACATGGGTCTCTTACTCCTGGGTAAACTAGAGACAGCCAATATTTCGAGACATAAGCAAACACTGCTTAAAATATTATGCTTCCAAGCAAGAAAAGAAATACTAAAGTTTTGGAAAAAAGCTTCCATTCCAACGGTCGGCACATGGGCCAAATCAATCAACAGTGTATTACCACTATATAGAACTACTTATCTAAATAGAAAATGTCCGAAAAAATTCAACAAAGTATGGGGTGTATGGGAGGATAGGATCCTGGATCCTACTAGTGATAAATTCATTCCTATCATGGATTGAGCGGCTCCTGGGTGGGCTGGGGGTGGGGGGGGGGGGGTGGCTGGGGGAAGGGCGGGCAAACTCTTTCTTTTTCTTTCTCTTTCTCTCTTCTTCCTCTCCTCTTCTTCACGGGCCAGGCATCCGTAGGAACTCCTTATACACGGCCCGCCTTTGACTTCTCACTTCTAGTGCGGGCTGCCTCTCCCGCTTGCTGCTATTCATACCTGGTATGTGATCCTGGGACTATATTGTCATTCTTACCATAAACTGAATATCATACCATGATATGGCCCAAAGTAAGATAATACTATGTATAATATGTTGTTATATGTTTTATTATGGAGAAGGTATGCCTGTACTGTGTACTATTCTTTCCTTGTTTGTGTAATATTGATAAAAATCAATAAAAATTACCTGTTAAAAAAAAAACATCCCTGTTAGTTTTTTAAGCTACTAAGGTTAAAGCAGTTCGTTTTGCATAAAAACAAAGCATTTCAGAAACTATTTTGATGTTTTTTAAAAGAAGAATTAAAAGCCTTTATTAATACAGCCTTTTCAGTTAGAGTTTACATTGAAGGAAACCCAAGACCACATTAACTGCATGATTTTTACTTACCTAGGGCTTCCTTTAGCCCCATGAGGACCATGGACGCCATCGCCATTCTCCCCGGCCACTCTGTTCTCTCATTCTGAGCCATTTTAGATTTGAACAAAAAAAAAGGTGAGATGAAAGGAGAAATGGGTGTGACTCTGTCAAACACAAACAAATCTGTAAACAAACCTTAATAAAAAAAAAAACTTTATTTATTAATCGCATATCAAAATACTAAAAAAATGGTTTAAAAAATGCATGTCGTCCCGGAACACCCCTTGCCCCCACCCCCACTGCCACTACCCCACCTAGCACAACAGTAACAAATTGATGTAAGCGGCACAAAATCAAAACCAGTGAAGCATAGCCTGCAGCTTCACCCAAAAAAGATAGTTGCAACTATCAAAAATATCTGTGCTGGACCTGATGTAGCCTCCCAGATGGAATCAAAAAAGAGGGAATCATATGGAGTAAAAAAGGTAACATTGATAGAATTATGGTTACCACTTGGGCATTCAGTTCAGCATAGATGTATAGACATGATGATTTAGCAGCAGCCAGTCTGTTCAAATCATAAGGCAAGCAGAAAGCACAGCAAGCAATTCCAGCCAAACAGTAACATTGCAGGGTAAGCAGGACATTAGTCCATAGCCAATAGCATTGCACAGTAAGCAGAAGGTTAGTCCATAGCCCGCTCTGAAATCTCTGAGCACATATCTTCCAAATTAGTACCCAACATGGGGCAATCAGAAGACTCGTGCATAAAAATCAGCAACAGGTGCGGGAGCCATAAAGGACATGTCCACCATAGCTCAGCCAGACTAAAGACAAACTGCCCGCTGGGCTGCTTACAGTTCCTGCAGACAAATGAAGTCCTACTGTAGATGGCTGGAAGAAGCAGAAACGCTGCTGGCAAGGACCGGTGGAGTCTAGACGGGAGGCCGGAGCAGGGTCACCCAGCGTGAGGCAAGGAGGCCGGGACGCAGCACATGCGTCCTCGACCGGTTTCGCCAGACTTCCGGCTTTCTCTGGAGGTATATTTTAGATTTGGGCTGCCTTCGGTTAGGCCATGCAAGCGCAGAGGAACATGATTGGCTGCGACTGGCCAAACTAACAGAGCTCAGAACAGAAGAACGGAGCAGCTGGGGAGGATGGTGATGAAGTCCATGGTCCTCATGGGGCTGGAGGAAGTCCAAGGGAAGTATAAATCATGCAATGAATGTGGTCACAGGTACACTTTGAACATTTTTAATATTACAGCATTCAGGCCCAGGACTGTCTAACGCCGATCGGCGTAAGGTCCTTGGGGAGGGGACTGCAGGAGATTGCGCGTGCATCTCCGCATGAATGACAGAGCAGAGCTCCACCATCAGTCTCCCAGCGGCGATCACTGCTCGGAGACTGTTAGAGGGCGAAACCGCCTTCTAATAGACCTGTACAGAGCTGCGATCTAAGGCAGGGCTGTACTGGGGACAGCCGTGTGACAGGGCTGTCCCCTCCATTGGCTCAGGAGTGATCCGCTGTCATAGGCTGAAGCCTATCACAGTGATAGGCTGGCGTGGGGAGGGAGGGACCCGGGGAAAGATAAAAAATAAACACATTTTTATTTTAAAATAAAGCAAATATTTATTAAAAACAAAGTTGGTGGGGAAAAAAGGGGGGGGGGGGTGGAATCACTTGTGTGCTGTGTTGTGCGGCCCTGCAGCAAGGCCTTACAGCTGCAGTGGCCCAATTTGATAAAAATGGCCTGGTCTTTAGGGGGTTTAACACTGCGGTCCTCAAGTGGTTAAAGATTGTCAGGATAGTTTTAAACCATACATCCATATGGGAAGGACCTTAGCACTGACACTTTTATTTATTCATATTCCTATTTAGTGTACTCTTTGGTAAGAATGTGGAATATATTGCACACTTTTGAGTAGGAAGAATAATTATAGCGTATTGATTTTCTGTGTGCTTTTTGTAATGCCTTCTTGGATACATTCTTTGATGTGTATGTATATATAAACTTCTGGTTTAGACCTGCCATTGTATAAAGTACTTTTGATAATTACTTTGAGGTGGCAATTTCTCCAAAGTGTTTCAGACTTTTTGATTTGTAAGCTCCTGCACTAATGCTTGCATATTCTTTGTGAACAGCCTGTTTTAAGATTTCATGTCTATTATATGAACTTGTATTATTGTAAAATAGAATACTGTATTAATAAATGGTCAAAATAAAATCTCTTCTCATTCTTTTTGACTGACTAATGGTGCCCTATTTTATGTATAGTTACAGCAAAATTAGCTGAAATCCATAAAATACCATATTTCTTATTAACACATCTATTATTGGCTGTATTGGCTTTATTATAAAAATGTAATTGTATGAAATGAACACTTTACAGCTGCGATGATGAATTTACACTAGAGGTCACCACGACACCGTATTATGCAGCATTCACATTTTATTGTTCAACCATTGAGCATTTCATGCTCCTGCTTGCAGCATGCAACATATTGGTTACAGCATCCTATGTGACTCTAATCTAAACTGTATTTTTTCTTAAACATCTGATAGGTTGCAGAGGCGGGACAAGGTCCTCCAGCACCCAAGGCTGAGACACCAAAGTGCGCCCCTCCATCCCTCCTACCCCAGCTGTCACACACTGATTGCTATTAGACTAAGAGGTGCCACAGGGCCCACAACCTCCCCAACACCTTAATATCTAGTTATCTGGCTTGCAGTCACTGCTATGTATCCCCTTTTCTTATTTATTTCTGCTTCAAACACAATTAGGAATGACAGCTGAATGAATTGTGCGCCCCCTCCTACACTGCGCCCTGAGGCTGGAGCCTCTCCAGCCTATTCCTCGGCCCGGCCCTGATATTAGGTTGTAAAATATGGATCACATTGGAACATACGGTAGGTAGTTTGCTGAAAGGTTATTAAATAAGTAGCTGAGTGACTACAGCCTTGTTCAGGCTCCTGCAGTGAGTTTTCTTTCATAAATAAACCCACTTGTGTGTAGCCTCCCTGGCGTTCAATTTCCCCAGTATTTCTGTGCAAAAAGTGGTTCGGTTAATTTCCATAACCTTTTTTCCTGTAACTTACCAAAATGTGTCAAGTACACTGGGGAAGCCAGGGTCGGCGCTTCCATAGAGGCAAAGGGGGCAATTGCTTTAGGGGCCCTGCATCTATAGGGGCCCCACGTGTCCCCTCTTCACCTCAGATGGCTGCTGGCCAGATTACCCCCCGTGTTACCCCATTGTGGCTGCCAACCAGACTTCCCCCTCGCTTGCTTTCCTCCTGCTCACTGTCCCCCCACAGTGCAACAAAGGCAGTGAAAAATACACTCACCTCCTGAACAATCCAGGCAATGCAGCTCCTGTCTGTCTTCAAATGGAGTAGCAGGACGTGAGGGACAGAGTAACTACAGGGGAGACAGACAGGAGCTGCATCGTTCAGGAGGTGAGTGTGTGCATCTCCCACTGCCTTTGCTATACTGTGGAGGGGGGGGGGGGGGCAGTACGTGTGGGTGGAGGGTCAGGAGAAGTGAGCGAGGGGGTAGATCTGGCCAGAGGAAGCCACAGCAGGGGGAAATGGGCTGTCACTGCAGGGAAGGGGGGAGGGGAGGGCAGGGGTCCCAGTTTGCTTTTGCCCCCGGGCCCCTTGTAGCTAGAACCGGTGTGTCTGAAGCGACAGGACACCTGCCCTGAGGGGAAGCCCTTATGGGATGGGGAGCAAGCAGAGACGCTGAAGCTGCATTCCCCCTCCCTTCTCCCCCTGTCTATGTAATGAGTGAGTGGCCCCCCTTCTTTGTCCCCCCCCCGTGCAGAGCCCTCCCTTCCTCTCCTCCCCTCGTGTGTAGCCTCTCTTCCCCTCCCTCCCTCCCTTCTTCCCTGGCTGTCCAGCGATCCCCCCCTTCCCTCACCCCCCTGCCTGGGAATTGATCTTCATCCTCCCCCTCCCCCCCCAGTCTGTAGTGATAGCCCTCCCCTGTGTATGGTGATCCCTGGCACTTTGTCCCCCACTTCCCCCCCCCTCCCCCCTTCCCACTGTGTAGCGATTCCTGGCCCTGTTCTGTAAATACTTACGGATCCTCTCGAACTCCTCTGTCCCACAATCGCACCCCATCTCTTGCCGCTGCAGCGCCAGTCTTCTCTGTTCAGGACACAGTGACAGCTTGGTGACGTCATCAAACCGAATCACTGTGTCCCAAACAGAGAGAAGACTGGCGCTGCAGCGGCAAGAGATGGGGTGCGATTGTGGGACAGAGGAGTTTGAGAGGATCCGTAAGTATTTACAGAACAGGGCCAGGAATCGCTACACAGTGGGAAGGGGGGAGAGCGGGTGACAAAGTGCCAGGGATCACTACACAGTGGGAAGGAAGGGGGGGGGGGGGGGCAAAGTGCCAGGGATCACCATACACAGGGGAGGGCTATCACTACAGACTGGGGGGGGGGGGGGGGATGAAGATCAATTCCCAGGCAGGGGGGTGAGGGAAAGGGGGGGATCGCTGTACAGCCGGGGAAGAAGGGAGAGAGAATGCCACAGCTCTATCTTATCTGCTCCGCCGGCTCCCAATCACATAAGGGCTTCCCTTAGGACAGCCGATTGCCTGTTGGCACATGTAGGTAGCGTAGATCGCTGCCCATAGTGTGCTGGCCTGGCAGGCATCCAGCAGTCTTAGGGAATCCCTTCTAAGTAGAAAAAAAGTGGAGCCAGCAGAGCAGATAAGCTAGAAATCTCCCTGGCTACAAGGACGAGTGTAGCTCGTCCTTACCGCTTTCAGTATTTTCTTGCTGGACGAGTCACACTCGTCCTTACCGCCAGGGAGTTAAGAGGAACATTTGTGTGTGTTGCGTGCATGTGTAAAAAGTAATGCTAAGTTATTTGAGACATGCTATATGTTTATTGAAAAGAGCCTAAATAAAAAAAATAAAACAGAGTTTTCAAAAACCATCATGAACAGAATGATAGCACCTGGCAATTAGGGATGACCACACGTTTTTGACATATTTTCAAAAAATATATTGGGTTTTTGTGAGATACGCATTTTCTTTATAATGAGAACATTTCAGAACAAAAATGTATTTTCATATGTTAATTGACTTCAATGCATTTTGCAAAAATGTGTTCTGACGTTGCAGGCATATGCTTGTTATATGGGCATGACTCAAAGCCCTGACGTCAAAAGATCTGCAAGACCAAAATCACTCGCAAGTAGATCTTCTCTATATTGGCAATTTCTATGCCACCAGTTTTGCCACAAGGTTGTGTATATAAGGCCCCATTCACACTTGCGTTTTGCCTTGCAAACGGACCGGATCCTGATCGGATCAGGACCTGATCCTGATCGGAACCGTATGGTTCCGATCAGGATCCGGTCCGTTTGCATCAGGCATGCATCAGGCTGCCATCAGGATCCGTGGGCAAAAAATAGCGAAATTAAATAAAAAAATGTTGGGGTCAGCAGAAGGTGCACCTGGTGCACCTGTAGAATCAGGTTCCTCCGCTGTAGGCCTCACCTCCACCTCCGACATTCTGCCACAACAGCTCCAGCACGTCTGTCACTGCTGCTCCACTCCAGACATGCTTGGCCCATGTGTCCCCATCCGAAATGGCCGCTTGGATACGCATAGGAAGTGGGGTAGAATGTCAGGTTTTTGTAGGCAGTGTGTTCTGTGCCTTCCGTTCCCCATTGGTTTCTGTGTGCCTAATGGTGCTGTCAGGCTCCGGTCAGAATGCGTGGGCCGGAGATCCGGACCCAAAAAATAGCGCATGTTGGAAAAGAGTCCGGATCCGGCTCCGGTACGTACGGAACGGACGTGTGTGAACGTCCGCATAGACATTACATTGCTATGCAGAACGTACGTTCCGTTTGTACAGTATGCGTTCCGGATCCGATCCGGAAAATCCTGATAGCGAATGCTAATGTGAACCGGGCCTAAGTCTGTGGCTTTTAATTAACAAAGTGCATGTTCTACCATAGCTCAATATCCTCCGTGATGTCCGACACTTAGTCCCCCACTGTAGAGATCGGTAGACAGAATTGGTGCTGAGGCAAGCAATATCTTACCCTCCCCCCTTCATTGATGGTCATGGTTTTATTGTGTCCTGTACTGCAGTCAGCCTCCTCCAGCTGTGTCCACTTGGTCCTGGCTTGATGACATTAGGCCAGTACTCTGTGCATGCGACTGAGGAGGTTTTCTACAGTAAGTATGCAAGATAATAATTACCCGGCATCAGGGGTGAGCCTGGGGTGCCTGGCACCTGGGTGCAAGATTTTCTCTGGCGCCTATGGGAGTGGTTAAATTAACCGCGCCCAACCACATAACCACACCCATGTCCTGCCTAATCACACCCACACCTTCCACCTCTTTTGCGCATGCATGTGATACCCCATTCCTACCCCTCTTCCATGGGCTTGCTCCTGGCTGGCTTTGGCTGCCTACCAGTCTGCTAGTCTCTGGACTGACTCAGGTTGAGAGGCTCTGCAAGTGCGACACAGTCACACACTGCGTATTTATGGCTGCCTGCGGCCACCCTACTCTCGCTCGCTGTCGTCGGCTCCTCCCCCCGCCAAGCCCAAGCGTGAGATGGGCTGCCTGTATCTTTCCCGTTGCGCCACGCAGCCTGCCAGTGTTGCCAACCTTTCACGTTATTTTTTACTGACAAATACCTAAAAATTTACTGACAAAAGATTATTTTTACTGACAAAATTTCCCCACTAAATGCACATAAGAGACAGCGTTTCACCAGTAAATGCACGTAATGACAGACAGCTTTTCATCAGTAAATGCACATAATGAGAGACAGCTTTTCACCAGTAAATGCACATAATAAGAGACCGCTTTTCACCAGTAAATGCACATAATAAGAGACAGCTTTTCACCAGTAAATGCACATAATGAGAGACCGCTTTTCACCAGTAAATGCACATAATAAGAGACCGCTTTTCACCAGTAAATGTACATAATAAGAGACAGCTTTTCACCAGTAAATGTACATAAGAGACAGATTTTCACCAGTAAATGCACATAATAAGAGACAGATTTTCACCAGGAAATGCACATAATGACAAACAGCCAGTGTCCCCAGTATATGTAGCCAGCCTGGAGCCCCTTTAGGCAGTGAGTGACAGGGAGCCTCTTTAGGCAGTGAGTGACAGAGAGCCCCTTTAGGCAGTGAGTGACAGGAAGCCCCTTTAGACAGTGAGTGACAGGGAGCCACTTTAGGCAGTGAGTGACAGGGAGCCACTTTAGGCAGTGAGTGACAGGGAGCCCCTTTAGGCAGTGAGTGACAGGTAGCCCCTTTAGGTAGTGAGTGACAGGGAGCCTTTTATGCAGTGAGTGACATGGAGCCCCTTTAGGCAGTGAGTGACAGGGAGCCCCTTTAGACAGTGAGTGAGAGGGAGACCCTTTAGGCAATGAGTGACAGGGAGCCCCTTTAGGCAGTGAGTGACAGGGAGCCCTTTTATGCAGTGAGTGACAGGGAGCCCCTTTAGGCAGTGAGTGACAGGGAGCCCCTTTAGGCAGTGAGTGACAGGGAGCCCCTTTAGGCAGTGAGTGACAGGGAGCCCATTTGAGCAGTGAGTGACAGGGAGCCCGTTTGAGCAGTGAGTGACAGGGAGCCCCTTTAGGCAGTGAGTGACAAGGAGCCCCTTTAGGCAGTGAGTGACAGAGAGCCCCTTTAGGCAGTGAGTGACAGAGAGCCCCTTTAGGCAGTGAGTGACAGGGAGCCCCTTTAAGCAGTGAGTGACAGGGAGCCCGTTTGAGCAGTGAGTGACAGGGAGCCCCTTTAGGCAGTGAGTGACAGGGAGCCCCTTTAGCTAATGAGTGACAGGGAGCCCCTTTAGCTAGTGAGTGACAGGGATCCCCTTTAGCTAGTGAGTGACAGGGATCCCCTTTAGCTAGCGAGTGACAGGGAGCACGTTTGAGCAGTGAGTGACAGGGAGCCCCTTTAGGCAGTGAGTGACAGGGAGCACCCCAGCCACCGCCGCTCCAGCTCCCCCCTCACCTTGCAGACCTCAGGATCAGCGGCGACCCGACCAGTATGAGCGGGCGCCGGACGCACCCGCTCTATATGCGGAAGTGATGTCACTCATGTGAGATCAGTGCGGTGTGCTAGGTCCTAGCGCCCGCACGATTGGTCGCCGCCTGATCGAGGTCTGAGTGAGGTGCCAGGAGGGAGGGGGGAGCAGCGGCGGCGGCCACAGGGACGGAGGTGGCGGCGGCCACAGGGGGTGAGCAGCGGCCGGGGGGCGCCTGTCAGAGACAATGCACCCGCAGCACCCGCCCAGGCTCGGCCCTGTCTGGCATGCTTCCAATTCTATCCAACTCTGCATAGGAGGGTGAGGAACAACTAGACAACCAGGGAGGTCAGGCGGCACAAAAGGTCCATAGAGGAAATACTGGAGGAACCCGATAGGAAGCACTATTAGAGGTGCAGGGGAGGGCACAATATAGATAGGGATTAAACTAAAACTTCAAAACTGCTGTTGTAAGGCCTGGCAGATTCCTTGCCTTTGGATCAGTCTCTATTCCCCCAATCTCCACCGCAGTCTTCACCCTATATGGCCTGCCCCAGCTCAGCCTCAGTAGTCAAGTTGCGGCTACACAGCACACAGTTATACCAGGCCTTATTGTGCAAGATATAGAGACTGAAGGAAGGAAGACAGAGAATACTACCAGAACCCACTAGGCAAAGATAGGCATTGCTGGTTAATATCAGGGCGAAGTGCGGGATGCACTGTGGAGGAGCCAGATCAGATCACAGCAGTAGTAAACAGACAAGAAACGGGAAGATTGCTCAGTGCAACCACAGCTCTGAGCTTCTTGTAACTGCCACAATAAACAGGACAAGGAAAGACAGGAGGGAACATTTACCAATCAAATCGCTACTGCAGCGATCGCAAACATCCACACAGAAATAGCAATACTGGACAAAACAGGAAGGATCATTACCAATAGCAACCACAGCTATTGTAATGTCCACACGGCAGGACTAGAAGGAGCGTCTTCCAATCACAAACCCTGATGCTGACATCCAAACAGGCAAGACTAGAAGGAGTATTACCAATAGCAACCGCAGCGGTTATGTCCAAGGCTGGAAGGAATGCTGCCATGCGCCACTGCAGAAATAGCACACACAAGACCCAGCAATGCAGCTATAGTGTAAGATGATCGCTATCATGGGCCACGTGTCAAGACAGGGAGAGGCTTTTAAGTGTACATCCACTAATGAGAGCAGGCATGCAAATTTCAGCACAGGTGACTCAATACTGTGCTATTCTGAACTGTCGACTGATGGCAGATGGAAATGCTAGCAATGCTATGCAGCTGCACGTGTGCAGGAAAGTCAGAACTGCCTGGTTGCAGCTGAGCTGCAACAAACAGAAGATGTTGCAGATGGAAATGACAGTCATTGCAAATGCTAACAATACTAAGCAGCTGTCTGCATGCAGGGATGTCGGAACTGCCAGACTGTTTGACAGCTGCAGTCCGTAAAGTGAAAACAAGCTCTAGATTTGAATAACATTTTTAAAACTAACATTAACCAAGGTATGTATGCTAGATGACTCTCAGCCAAGGTGGCATTAAAGTCTGTCTTGGCCGAAAATCCGGAGCTGGGAAAAAAGGGCGCATGCCGCTAGTGGACAAAAAGGGCGCCGCCATTCACTCCCATAATAAATAGCGTTTAATGGGCGCCGGGTAGGAAAAAAGGGCGCCGGAGCTAAATAAAGTTTATAAACGGCGCCAGGAGCTAAATAAAGTTTACAAACGGCGCCCGGAGCTGTTTAATGATTTATAACTGAACTTGTGGTGATTTACGTTTATAAAATGCACCCGTGCCGAATAACGTTTATGAAAATACTAAACATATTTATCTTATTTAAATAATTAAAACATTATTTAAAGTTTTATCCCTTACTGTTTGTAAAACATTATTATTCACAAAATAAAGCGATCAGTACGTAACGTAAATTGCAAAATATTTTTTTAATCCACAATTAGTAAAACATAATTATTCACATAATAAAGGGGGGTCTTAGGTTTAGGCACCAACAGGGGGGTCTTAGGTTTAGGCACCAACAGGGGGTCTTAGGTTTAGGCATTAACAGGGGGGTCTTAGGTTTAGGCACCAACAGGGGGGTCTTAGGTTTAGGCATTAACAGGGGGGTCTTAGGTTTAGGCATTAACAGGGGGGTCTTAGGTTTAGGCACCAACAGGGGGGTCTTAGGTTTAGGCACCAACAGGGGGGTCTTAGGTTTAGGCACCAAGACAGGGGTCTAGGGGTTAGGGGTAGGTACAGGGAGGGTTACTTAGGCACCAACAGGGGGGGTCTTAGGTTTAGGCACCAACAGGGGGGTCTTAGGTTTAGGCACCAACAGGGGAGTCTAGGGGTTAGGGATAGGTACAGGTAGGGTTCTGTGTAAGAGTAGGCTTAGGTATAGTTTTAGTAAAATTTTAGTAATAATTACTAATGTATTACAACACTTATTACGAACGTAGTTATATTTATATCATCTTTATAAACAATATTTTCAGATTTTATTATAAGAACAAACCATAAATGACGGTTATTCACAATAATATACAATTATAACAATTAAACATATATTATTGGTTTTTTTATAAACGTAATTATAAGTTTAACTTTTGAAACAGGGAAGATTAACGTTTTCACAATTTCCGATTTCATAAACATTATTTAATGATTTATAATTTTGTTAAACATTATTTGTAAACGAAATATAGCACACTATATTTATAAACCCTATTAATGATTAATTATTATTTAGAGTTTACACCCCGCGCCCTTTTTGTCCAGGCGCCCTTTTTGTACGTACGCCGAAAATCCCCCCCCCCCCCCCCCCCCCAGCCCATGTTTCCTAAAGATCCAGCATGGTGGACAGCAAAACCTGATAGTCTCCCGAGTGAACTGTTGTTCTCCTCACCCCACCTTCAGAAAGCTGCTTGATCATGTCCAGCATGTCTGTCCCCCTTCCCTCATCTAAAGCTGGACTTTACCACCCCCACCCACCCATCCACAGAGATTGATAGATGGTGGTGATGCTTCTCCTCCATTCTACCAGCCATCATGGTTTTTCCATGCCCAGGTCCCTGTTGTAAGGGGGACATTATAGGTGGTGCTATAAATAAAAGGACACTATATATGGAGTCAACATAAAAGGGGTCACATTAATGGAGTTGCAAAAAGACACATAGAATAGGGACACTTAAAGGGAACCTTAAAGAGACTCCGTAACAAAAATTGCATCCTGTTTTTTTATCATCCTACAAGTTCCAAAAGCTATTCTAATGTGTTCTGGCTTACTGCAGCACGTTCTACTATCACCATCTCTGTAATAAATCAACTTATCTCTCTCTTGTCAGACTTGTCAGGCCTGTGTCTGGAAGGCTGCCAAGTTCTTCAGTGTTGTGGTTCTGCTATGAACTCCCCCATCCAGGCCCCTCTCTGGACATTGCCTGTGTGATATTTAGATTAGTGCAGCTTCTCTCTGTTCTATTATCTTTTACAAGCTGGATAAATCCTCCTCTGAGCTGGCTGGGCTTTCACATACTGAGGAATTACATACAGGCACAGCTGTCTGCACTCTGCAGGAAGAAATAGCCTGACACTTCAGTGGAAGATAGCTGCAGGGGGAAAGAAACACACAAATGATCTCTTGAGATTCAAAAGGATGGCTGTATACAGCCTGCTTGTGTATGGATGTATTTTCTATGTGTGGACATACTGTACATCAACCTACTTCCTGTTTTGGTGGCCATTTTGTTTGTTTATAAACAAACTTTTTAAAACTGTTTTTAACCACTTTTAATGCGGCGAGGAGCGGCGAAATTGTGACAGAGGGTAATAGGAGATGTCCCCTAACGCACTGGTATGTTAACTTTTGTGCGATTTTAACGATACAGATTCTCTTTAACTGAGAGGGATATGGATGTTTCCTTTTAAACAATACCAGTTCCTTGTCAGTCCTGCTGATCTCTTTGGCTGCAGTGGTAGCTGAATCACACACCTGAAACAAGCATACAGCTAATACAGTCTGCCTTCAGTCAGAGCACCTGATCTGCATGGTTGTTGATGGGCTGTGGCTAAAAGTATTAGAGACACAGGATCTGCTGCAGAGTCAGGCAACTGGTATTTTTTTAAAAGGAAAAATCCATACCCTTCTCAGTTTAGGTTCCCTTTAAAGGACAACTATAAATAAAAACTTTTTTTAACATTCTATATAAGGATGCACATTACTGTTAGTGCTAGGGGCACTTTATTTATGCACACCTCTGTGTCTCTGCTTTAACCTTCCTGGCAGTAAGCCCGAGCTGAGCTCGGGCTATGCCGCCGGAAGGCACCGCTCAGGCCCTGCTCAGGCCCGGATTTGCATAATTTTGTTTTTGCTACATGCAGCTAGCACTTTGCCAGCTGCGTGTGCAATCCGATCGCCGCTGCTCCCCGCTAATCTGCCGCTATCCGTCTCGCTGCCCCCCCCCCCCCCCACAAACCCCGTGCGCTGCCTGGCCAATCAGTGCCAGGCAGCGCTGAGGGGTGGATCGGAGTCCCCTTTGACATCGGTGACATCATCCCGTCCGTCGCCATGGCGACGGGGAAGCCCTCCAGGAGAGGGCTTCCCCGTCGCCCGTTCTGTGAACGGGATCTCCGATCGCCGGAAGCGGCTATCATGTAGCGAGACTTTGTCTCGGTACATGATATAAAAAAAAAAAAAATTAAAAAACGGCTGTGCTGCCCCCTGGCGGATTTTAATAAACCATCCTTCACTCCACACAAATATACTTTACTGCTCCCCTTGCAGCATGCTGGAGACTGTAGAGTCTAAGGAGGAGGCTGATAAGAAAAGGTAACAAGTAGCTAGATATGCTGTAATGTTGATGTATTATAACTAGCAGTCAGGGAGATATGTATACATCACTCCTGACTGGCTACTTGGGATTTTAAACTTCTGGCTGAACGTCCTGTAACTTCCAAATGGCTAGCTGCTCTGTGCTGTCCATGCTGGCAGGGGGAGACACTGATAAAGGTAATGCCTTTGTAAGCTGTCAGAGAGGTGAAGAGAATAACCACAAAAGGCTGAAACCTCCTTGCCACCACCTGAATAAGATTTTTTTCAGCTAGGTGATTCTAGATATAGGAGTTGTTAGCAGCTTGTGCAGCTGCAGGAGCATGATCTAGTCCTGCAGAGTAGTGTAGTGGGGGTGTCTCAGCACCTTGCAGGGAAAAAAATAAAATATAAAATAAAATAAATAAAAATCTTTTGTCATATACAAGGATTTCGTTATTGAGGTAAGCCACCTCATATTATTTCCTCGATTTTAAGCTGTTTTTAGATGCTTTTATTTCAACCAGGGCGCCTCTTTACCTTCAATTGTGCATAGTCCTGCAGAGCCATTTCTGGAAATGTCAGGATGAGAGCCAAAAATCGAAAGGACTTTTATGCATTCATACTGAATACGTTTCACTTTTCCCAAAAGGTAATCAGACTTTGCTTAATGTTTTTCTGCATTTTGAATGAGGCCAATGTAGAGAAAATTGCACAGCACCTAAAAATTCTGCAGTGTGATTGTGTTTTGCAATTTTTTATGTGAAAAAGCCCTATACGGTGAAAGCAAGCACTTGTGTTTTGGCTGCTTTCTTGCATGCAAAGAAGGTGTACTGCTATGACATTGGACATTATTAAGCTAAGTACCCACGGGGGTACAATTGTAGCTGTCGCCGCACACGGGAGCGTGTGCGCGACAGTTCGGCGGCAGTTCGGCGACAGCTCGTCGCCAAATCCCTCTGCATCCACACGGCAGCAGAGGGATTAGCGATGCGGCGGAAGCTGTCGCCGAGTTTCCTCCCCCCCGCCGGAAGCTCCGTGTGGTGTGTGTGGGTAGCTGTCGCTAGCCCGCATACACATGCGGGGCTAGCGACAGTTCCGGCGAGGTTGCGGCGACGACTGTGGCCGGCGATTGAACAGGTCAATCGCCTGGCGACAGCTCCGACGGGCGACGGTTCGGGGCGCGCGCATCATACACACGGGGGAACTGTCGCCGCAACACGCGCGTGCCACGCGGTTGCGGCGACGGCCGTCCCCCGTGAGTATGGGCCTTTAGAGTCAGCTACACAAAGCAACTTATTGTGTTCTGGTGTCAGGTAACACTTCCAGCATCATAATCAGGAGAAAAGTGCTGACTATGACTGAGAAAAAAAAATCCTGTGCTCAATTCAGGCACATCATTGCATTCCAGCAGTTCTAGAGGTGTGGTTAGCTTACAGGGATAACAGGATAATTTGCATATTCAGCAGTGATGCATCATGGGAGACATCATATCCTCACTCCAATCTCAATAATCGCAAATACCTTATTTTTTAAGAAGGCAAACCTTTGTTTTTAATTTAAAGCTATAGAATACTTTTGATAAAAATATGTATTTAATAAGCTTTAGCTTTACTTAGGTTATTTGTTTGTATAGGAAACAAGAAGCAAAATCTGAGGATAAGGTAAGCCATATTGCTACGTGTATATAGCTGATATGAGGAAGATTAATAGTGAGGGCAGAACCGTTCACCAAGCAAACAGTCGCTGTTCACTAGCTCGCTTTATATGCGATCCGTACAGGTTGTTCGCACCTACCCTATACTTTCCCAGCGATCGGGTAAGGCAAGCAGCAAGCAAAGTGCTTGCTGCGTGTTTAAAAAAAATTGTTCAAATCGGCCCAGCGGGGCCTGAGCGGTGACCTCCGGCGTCTCTGGATGAGCCAGAACGCCAGGGAGGTTAAAGGTACAGAGCATGTCATTAGCAGGTTTGCAAATGATGTAGCGTTATTATCAAATCCACTGACTTCCCTCCCTTATTTCCTATAAAATTTGGAAAGTTTCTTAGATGCCTCTTTATATAAATTAAATCAAGACAAGTCTTTCCTTTTGGGCCTAAATATTCCTCATCTATGAAAACACATTTAAAGCTAACATATATCTGTTCCCCTAAGCAGATGGGGTGGAGTCATACCTAGGTATTCAATTGACAAAGTTATCATCTGTGCTCTTTAAATATAACTTTGTACCTCTCCTGGATGACATTAGGTAAGAATGTTCAGCTACGGTATGTCTAAATTTTGTCTCTCCTTTTCAGGGCGTATACCTGCTTTTAAATGATTTTTGTTACCAAAAATATTATATACTCTTCTCACACTACAGATATTGGTACCAAGGTCATGGTTCACAGATATTAGGAAATGCATTTAATGCATTTAAAATTTCACAAGAAATGGAAGATGGTATGAACCTCATAACAAATAATGACTCTTCCAAAAATACTAGGCGATATGGTCCTCCCGAATATTGAGACTTACTATCATGCTTCCAAGATTTAGGGGTGACTTCAATGCACAATATTTTCGTAGGTACCCAAGTCAAAACTTTTGTAGCTCTAACCCGTCAATATGCGCTACCACATTCACCATTATTTACATATCACAGAATTTTTCTCCTAATTAAATCTAAACAAGTGTCTCCACCTGTGCTGCACTCCACTATTCTGACTATGCTTAATCTTAAAGGTTTATTTAAGCATTGTAAGAAAAAAAAATGCAGCCGCCCGGTGCCCTCACAGTCATTTGCGGATCCTCCTGTCCCCCGCCACCAGCTAGTTTAATTTTCAGCCGACAGGCTCACTGCGCCTGCACAGGCCTGGCCACGCAACTCCTTCTTCACGTTTCCATCCACAATAGCTTCCTAATAGTTAGCATAGCATAGGATGAAATTATGACGCTATAATTAGCATAGCATAGGATGAAAGTCCACCTCAAAACATTAAAAAAAAAAAAAAAGTTAACCAATATGCCAATTAGATATTATGATAGGTAACATGCCTTGGAGAAGGGACTTTTATTCTTTATTATTCTAATGCTAATCATGTTGTGAATTATGTATCACATTTTATCATATATGCTCCTGAGAGGTAATTCTGATCCTCAGCAGGGATGAATTTTGGTACTTAAATGGATTTTTTTTTTATCCCAAGTGGAGTTGTTATTACTACTCTTAATTACATGCATTCATAATGTTGTGTATAAAGTGCATGTAAAATATGATTATCTGTACATGTTCTGTTGTATACACATACATGTACCTATTTATTATTTTAGGCATTTTGTATTGACCTGAGGAAGCGGGCCGTGACCCGTGAAAAGCGTTGTCAGATTGCTTTTTGAATAAAAACTTTTTTCCAGTTGAACTGGTGTCTATATCTTCTGGAGAGTTAAGCAATTACCTCTCTTTTTATTATATATTTTTTTTATTTGTATATATAAAAGTATTTAAAATATTTTTAAATACTGTAGAACACATATTGGGCGGCTCCATCCCACCCACTACCAGTCGAAGCAGGATGGATGCAACAATAGGAGCAGAGACAACCGGCTCAGAAGTGAAACATTTTGAATTCTAATTTAAAAAAACAAAAAAAAATTTCATATACAATGCATAATATTTCAGGTCTATCATACAGTGGAAACAACTAACAATGTTTACCCTGCCGCCTGCCACCTTCTGCTGGTCCATGTTACAGTGCCTTAAAGTGGAAAAATCTTGATGACATAAAGGGCCATATGCAATTTACCTTTGCTCCTGAGTTTTCGCATAGGTGATATGTTCACACCTTCTCATAAAAGGGCTTTTAAACCACCAGCAAGCAAGAAACATACTCAAAATAATTTTGATAGTTCTTTTTCACCATATTTTTTTTTCAATTGTAAAATGCTTAAGTTATTTTGAAGAGAATATGAAAATTATCTCCTAGGAGATAACTCAGGAGAAAAATAATTACATATGGGCCAAAATGTTTAAAAAAGTCATAGGCAAATTGGCAAAGCCACATATTTCAGGCCTCCCTGAGGACCAGCAATCTTCTCCATCAAGCAGGAAGGATAGGGCGGAGCCACGGAGTGACGTCATTACACACAGCGCCTGGCCGGACGCGGCTGGTTTGTATGTGCGGAGGCTTGGAAGGTTTGCTTTTTACAGCCAGGGAACTGCAGCAGGAGGGTGCGCTGGGTGATGGTTACCTGTGCCCTGACGCAAGCTAAGTGCAGCACGATCCCTATATCCCCTAAACCGCTATATTAGTGGCGAGCTGCTACAGAGGGGCTGGCTGCTTTTTGGAAATTTACCTTTTGGACACAATTTTATTGCTCAATAAAGAAGTACGCTTTTACGCTATGTGGACCCCCTTTTTTGCTTATGCAGACTGGGAATACTGTACAGCGGAGTGCCAGTGAGGCTGCGGGGTGGCCAATACCCCGGAAGCAAGAGCGGGCACAATAGGCCGCGAAGTCTGGTGAGTCTTTCCCTGAAGGGGGGGCCTTTTACTTCAAGTATTGACTGTTTTTAGAAGTGCAAGCACCGCAGAGCGCTTACCCATTTATACTTAGAATTTTTATTAATCGTGCACGCATTAAGGAGGAGCGCTCCCACTGCAGGGCCGAATTACCGACCAGGCAACAAAAGCAGTCGCTTGGGGCCCCCCATCAGAGTCAAAGGGGCCCCATCAGCACATAAACCAGCCCTCGCCATCCTGTCACCGGTGGCTGGATGGTATAATGGTTAAAGGGACTCTGAGCAGTGCAGTAACTATGGAAAGATGCATATCATTTTAAAGTTCTCTTACTCCTCTTTCCAATGCTATATAAACCGCCGCCCTATGCCTTTTAGTTTTCGCAATCAAAATCGCGGCCCCACGGCAAGGTAGGGTGGCAGTTTATCTATCATTGGAAAGAGGAGAAAGAGAGCTTCAAAATGATATGCATCTTTCCATAGTTCGAAGTCGGCAGCTCGATTTAGCACAATGCAATGAAATATAAGCAACCCAGGGGGATATAATTACAAACATTATGCTGGTAGGTGTGAGGATGTAATTAATTAGTTGTGGGTATGCTTAAAGGCATACCCACAGACACTGCTCAGAGTCCCTTTAAGGGCTCTGCCTCTGACACAGGAGACCCGGGTTCGAATCTCGGCTCTGCCTGTTCAGTAAGCCAGCACCTAATTAGTAGGATACCTTAGGCAAGTCTCTCTAACACTGCTACTGCCTATAGAGCGTGTCCTAGTGGCTGCAGCTCTGGCGCTTTGAGACGCCAGCAGAAAAGCGCAATATAAATGTTATTTGTTTTGTCTTGTCAAATGATGCCGTGTGCTGCTGATTGTCTTCAGAGCCCGGCTCTCCTCCTAGGTCCCCCTCCTGCTACTGTGCGCTCTGCCGCTGCCCACTCCTCCCTCCCTTCCCACAGAGAACCACAGCTGCAGCAAGAATGATAGCAGCAGATGCCAAACGCTCACTCACCTATCCATGATCCAAGCGATAGAGATCCCGTCATCTGAAACCCATCTGTCTCTTCTACAGTGCAGCCGCTCGCTCTGAACTTCCTGATTCTCAGATCAGACAGGAAGTAGGAAGTAGTAATAGTAGTAGTAACAGACCGGCAGAGGAGACAGATGGGCTCCGGATGACGGGACCTCTATTGCTTGGATCGCAATAGGTGAATGTGAGTCATCTGGTGCTGTCATTCTCCCCCACTGCGGCTGCCTTCTCTGCTGGACTATCGTATTCACTGGGAGGAAGGCTGCATGGTGGCTGTCTAGTTTGGGAGGAAATCAGTTGTTCGGTGGTAGGGGTGGTTATGTAATTCTGTCTGGGGAACGGCTTCCGGTTTGGCGGTGTCCAGAGCTTTTTGCTATTGCCAGGCTGGAGATGCAGGGGGAAAGTGCTACTGCTGTGATATCTGGCGCCCTCTTCACAGGGGTGCCCCAGCCCCTGAGTGCAAATGTCCCAGCCATTCATCTCACACTCTGCATTTTGCCGCTGCTATTCCCTGCATTGTGCACCCACAGAGGAAAGCTCGGCTGCCCCGGTATGTGCGGCATGTTGCTGTGCAGCTGCATCTTCTGATTCCATTACGACATGATGGGGGGGGGAGGGGCAAATCAATTACTTTGCTTAGTGCCCCATTTAGCCTTAATCCGACTCTGTCCCACTGACATTGATACCAACTGCCTATTATAGGACTAAATTGAGTATTTAGTGGTGTTGCCTGTACTGAGACATATATAGAATTGTTTATGCTCTATACATGAGCGCAGTATCAGGGTGCTTGAATTTTTTATAGGAAGGTTAGTGTGGCTGTAGAGTGGAGTTTCGTACACCACACGTTTTTCAGGCTACAGTGGATGCAATTACAATGCCAAGCCGCTGCAGCTAAAGCTAACAAAATTTTGGGATGCATTAAAAGGGAAATAAAAACTCGAGATGCTAGCATAATATTGCCCCTTTTTAACTCTCTAGTAAGGCCACATCTGGAATATGGAATTCAGTTCTGGGCACCACATTACAGGAAAGATATTGCAGTTTTAGAGCAGGTGCAGAGACGAGCAACAAAATTGATACGTGGGATGGAAGGTCTCACTTACCAAGAAAGGTTAGATAAACTGGGTTTATTTAGTCTAGAGAAAAGACGCCTTAGAGGGGATCTAATTAACATGTATAAATACATCAGAGGGCAATATAAAAGCTTGGCGGATGAGTTTTTTTGTCCCTAGGCCTTCTCAAAGAACTAGAGGACATGATCTGCGCATGGAGGAAAAACGTTTTAGCCATTTATTTAGGAAAGGGTTCTTTACAGTAAGAGTGATTAAGATGTGGAATGCATTGCCACAGGAAGTAGTTATGGCAAACTCTATACCTGCATTTAAAGGGGGCTTAGATGCTTTCCTTGCGTTGAAAGACATCCATGGCTACAATTACTAGGTAATGCCTAATGATGTTGATCCAGGGATTTTATCTGATTGCCATCTGGAGTCGGGAAGAAATTTTTTTTCCCTTTTGGGGCTAATTGGACTGGGCCTTGTAAGGGTTTTTCGCCTTCCTCTGGATCAACAGGGATATGTGAGGGAGCAGGCTGGTGGTGTACTTTGTTCGCTAGTTGATATCGATGGACGTACGGTATGTCTTTTTTCAACCCAAATAACTATGTAACTATGTAATGTTGTAATGGACACCATCTGACATGACATATTTGAAATTAAAAATGTTGATGACATGCAATTTATAAAAATTGAATACATGAATTTGGAACGACACTTTCTCCAGGCCTCACTTTGTACACCTTTTTTAAAGGTGTCTGCAGGCTGCAGAGATGCCCTGAAGGTTTCAGTAGTTTGCCTGCCATTAAAGTTATTGGGGCTTTCTGCGAACAATCGGTTCATGAACGTTGTAAGATTTGTGAGCAAGAAATTGTGATGTTCCGCCATCCCAATCTATGACTGATATATTCAAAATGGTTATCAAACTCTCTTTATTTTTTACAATAAGCGTTATATATTTTTTTTTAAAACAAATTTTATTTGGTTTTTGTTTAACAAATATACAACAGTGGCAGGCAACAACAATTTGCTGCCACAGGGCAATACATGATACATTTGCACCAATGTTCTCATATACAGTATCAGTGTGTACCATGTTATTAGCTTGCCCCAGATAAACTCCCCTTCCCCTTAACCCCTTAACTTCGTACACCACCCCCCTCCCCTTTGGTTCAGCTCTTACCATGTAGTAACGGAGTCTTTCAGTGTTGTATAATTCCAGTATGTTAGGTCCCACAGGCGGAGTTCAAACATAGATTAGCTGCGGCTATTCGTGATCTCGAGTCTACCCAGCAGGCCATTCAGCTGGGCCGCACAATACCACCCTGTATATTTGAAATTCTCCATTAGTTTATCCTTCTCCTCAGTAGTATGCGTAGATAGGATGAAGGATTTCCAGGTCTTGAAGAAATGTTTAGTTCGCTTTTCTTTGTGAATTAAGGCGTCCAGTTTGTCAAGGTTGAGAAGATGGGTTAACTCCTCCTGGACGTCCCATATAGTTGGTACTGTGGCATAAATCCACTTATTAAATATAACTTTTCTCGCAGCAATGATAATCAAATGTGCTAAAGGACCCACACCTTTTGTAGTTTGCCTAGGTTCGGGCCCCGCAGTGGCTTGTGCCGCACTATAATTAAATAGTAGCAGTGAGGGGTCAAGATCTGGTCTAATATTACACATGCGATTGATGTATCCTAGCGCTTGTCTCCAAAAGATTACTATATGTGGGCAAGACCAAACGCAGTGAAGGAGATTAGCATTAGGCAGGTGGCATTTAGGACAGTTTGGTTTGTAATACTGAGGTGGACTTGCATATTTCATGTTAAAGGCATATTTTGCTCTGTGTATGAACTTAATATGAGATTCCCTCCACGTCTCCCCTATCATTAACTTTCTAAATACCCCCAGACCTGCCAGTATCTTGTTGTTGATGTCTGGATCACCCAACTCCTTACTCCAGGCTGCAAAATCTGAATCCCCTTTCTTTGATTGCATCGATAGATCTTTATTTTGGAGGGAGGATTGAAGTTGGGATAGCGATACCTTTGAAAGGTGGGGAGATATAAAGGTATCCATCTCGTTTAATTGCACTAATTTTGTGAGATCTTTTAAATTGCTAGCAATATGAGACCTTATTTGCCCATAGTATAGGAAGTGGTGAGGGGGTAGGGCGAATTTCTGTCTTATTTCTGGGAAGGTATGCAGACGTTTATTTCTTAAGTCTATTAATTGTCCTAATCTAATTAACCCCTTTTTTCCCAATCTATGTAGCCTTTGTGGGATAAGCTTGCCGGAAAGCCAGGATGGCCCCAAAAGGGCATGTATTTTGTAACTAGGTGGGAGACTTGGAATCTCTTGCACACCTCCTTCCATGTCGCGATTGTATCTCCGATTAATTTACTATGTTTCAACCGAAGTGGCAGGGTTGAAAATTTGCTATGCAATAGACCCGTGAGCGACCAGGGTTCTGCAAATGCCGTTTCTAGGCCATAATTTGAGTAAATGCTAGTGCCATTGATCCAGTCTCTGGAGTGTCGTATCATGCATGCCAGATTGTATCTCCTCACATCAGGTATGGCCAGGCCCCCCTTATCTTTGGGTTTTTGGAGTTTGCGGAGGGCAATCCTGTGTTTCCGGCCATTCCACAAGAAGCCTGAAAATGCTCTATATAGATCTTTGATATCTGCGTGTTTGATCAATATGGGGAGGGTCTGTATTGGGTATAAGAGACGGCCAAAACTTACTGCTTTGACCAGAGCAGCCCGTCCCATAATATTAATTGGCAGTTTCATCCAGCTTAGTAGTTGTCTTTTTATGTCGGATATTAGTGGGGAATAGTTAATAGAATAGAGGAGGTCGGGATTTTTATGAAATTTTAAGCCTAGGTATTTTATTTGTGAACAGATTTTAACTGGGCAGGTATTTTGAGATATAGGTACCGCTTGATCTGACAAGTACATTATCTCACACTTAGATATGTTTGCTTTGAACCCGCTAGCCTCCCCCACTTCATCTATTAAGGAAAATACCATTTTCAGCTGGGTGGAGGGGTCAGATAAAAAGATCAAAACATCATCCGCGAAGAGAGCCTGAGATAGTGTCTCTTCTCCTATCTTAATTCCCTTTATTTGTTTCTCCAGGATGCGTGCTAGGGGGTCAAGGGCCAGGTTAAATAATAGGGGCGACAACGGGCACCCCTGACGTGTTCCCTTTTGTAGTCGAAATCTGTTGGAGAGAAAACCCGGGGTATATATCTGGGCACTGGGGTCGGTTTGCATTGCTCTGATTAAATTTCGTATGTTGCCTGCAAAGTTCATTTTATTTAGTACTGCATCCAGCCAGCTCCACCTCACGTTGTCGAATGCCTTTTCCGCATCAATTAGTAGTACAGCATAGTTTTTGCAAGATTTGGGGTAGGCTTTAACATAGTCTTGCGCTAGGAGAAGTTTACGTACATTGGAAACTGCTGACCTTTGCCTAATAAAACCTGACTGATGTATGGTTACTAATTTGGGCATTAGCTCTGCTAGTCGGTCTGCCATGATTTTAGATAATATTTTGGAATCGACGTTGATCAGAGAAATGGGTCTATAGGAGCCTGGAACCATAGGGTCTTTCCCTTGTTTAGGTATTAGCTTTATGTAGGCAAGATTAGAAGATATTGGGTAGTTACCTGTCGTTAAGATGTAATTGAATAATCGGGTCAGTAAGGGAGCCAGATCAGACCTCAGCATCTTATAATATTCACCGGATAGGCCATCAGGGCCGGGTGCTTTACGGTTAGCCATGTGTTTTATGGTGCTCAGTATCTCTGCTGTTGTTATCTCAGCATTTAAAAATTCAAGCTCTTCCTCACTTAATTTGGGAAGATTCAAGCTTTCAAGTTTTTCATATCCCGCTGAAAGTCGGCTCTGGCTATCCTCCTCCCGATACAGGCCTTGGTAGTAAGTTTTGAAGGTATCGTTTATTATTTTGGGATCATGTGTTATCTGACCGGACTCTGTTCGAATGCTTAGTATTACAGTGTTTTGAGAAGGGGGCTTGGACAGTCGTGCAAGTAGTGTGCCCATTTTGTTTCCATATTTGTGAAAGTATAAGTTTTTGTAGGTTTTTAAGTATTTATCTCTATTTTTTAAGCAATTATCCATATTACCTCTGGCTCTAAGCCACGCAGTTTTATTCTCTGGGGAAGGAACATTCAAAAATGTTGTATGCGCCTCACGGAGAAGTCTCACAGACTCAAGATATTGTAAATGGGACTGTTTCTTCCTCCCTGCCACATAGCCAATTATCCTGCCCCTTATTACAGGTTTAGATGCTTCCCAGTATAATGAGATGTTTTGTGAGTGCTCTGAGTTATTCTCCTGATATTCCCATAACCATTGCTGGAGCATTGCTTTAAATCCCTCATCCTCATATAGATATGTAGGGAATTTCCACAAGATGTCTGTCCCCCTCGGTAGCGTTGGGATCAATTTTAATTGAATTGGTGCATGGTCAGAGATCATAAGATCTAGTATTTCAACTGACTCAATTTGATGCATCACAGACGGAGTAGTTAAAAAATAGTCTAAACGGGACCAGACATCATGCGGAGGTGAGAAGAACGTGAACTGGGATTCATCTGGGTGAAGGATCCTCCAAGAATCCATTAGGTTCATGTCAGACACATACCCAGAAAATAACTTAGATTTTACTTTTGAGGAAGAACTCACTGGATTTCTACCTGACCTGTCCTCTTTTATGTGCAGTATAGAGTTAAAGTCCCCGCCTTGTATTACCTTGGTTGGGTTTGAAGATATTGTATTTGTCAGGAGGTTCGCAAAGAAACTCCTATCCTCTGTCGTAGGGGCGTATACACTCATGATATCGTACTCCTCACCTTGGACCCGCAGTCGAATCCTCACCCATCTGCCCTCCCCATCGGTGCTATGCTCTAGAACTTCCCCTTGGAAATTTCTATGCATCAATATTAATACCCCAGATTTCCTCCCCTGTGCTGGTGAACCGTAAACTCGTCCCACCCATGATTTTTTCATATAGCGAAATTGTTCCTCGGAGAGATGAGTCTCCTGTAACAATGCAATTTCTGTGTGTAATTTTTTTAGGTGCCTTAAAACTATTGATCGTTTACCTGGTGACCTGAGCCCTTTCACATTCCAAGATGTGATCCTAATGGCCATTTTAACCTGGGTCGGATGTATCAACTGCGGGTCCACACATAATAATCATCCATATTAGAACACGTACAGTAAGAGCTGACCAAAAATCCCCTCCCTCATCCCCCTCCCCAAACCCACAACTGTTGAACACGTCCGGATCCGTTATATTTACGCGTGCTTCAAAGCATTCAGCACTCAGCAAACCGTGATATTCACCACGGAACATGTCGTACTGAGGCTGCCAGTGTTTTGTACAGATCCTGGAGGTTATCTTGCTGAACCAGAACAAAAGTAGAACTAAAAGATAAAACCTTTCAACATGACTTCTCCTCTTCCCTGGAAGCAGATCCATCTTCCTGCGAACTCCAAGATGGCGCTGTCCCCGCTCACTCACCCCATCCCAAGGAGAGTCATATTCCGTACCCGACTGAGTTTAACCGTTTTAAGTGTCTAATTTTTAACTAACCAGTCTTTTGTACGGGCCTTTATGCAAGTGTGTGCAGTGCCCCCAATAATACATTTCAGTAGATTCACTTATCTGCGCGGCTGTTTAATCCGTACATCGGGGGGGAGACATAGGTTTGAGAGAATTCAAGAATTTCATGGCGTCGGTAGGCGATCGGAAGGTGTGTTGCTGTTCAGTCTCATCAGTTATAATTAGTATGGCCGGGTATTGAAGGGCGAATTTCAGCTTTAGATGGATGCATTTCGCACAGGCTTGGTTGAACTCTTGCCGCTGTTTGGAGATCTCTGCCGAATAGTCGTTAAAGAGGCGAATAGTTGCTCCTTGAAACACAAGCGGGCCCTCTAGCGCTCTATAAGCTCGGAGTATAGCTGTTTTATCAGCAAAGTCCAAGTAGCGAGTCATGACCATACGTGGTGGTCGTTTATCGTTGGAATCGCGTGGGGGGCCCACTCTGTGAGCCCTTTCCACCTTGTAGCCCTTTTTTAGTCCCAGTAGTTTTGGCAGGGAAGCTGCTGCAAATTCATGCAGGGCCTGCACTTGCATTGATTCCGGAAGGCCCACCATTCTTAAATTGTTCCTCCTGGACCTATTTTCTAGGTCCTGTAGTTTAGCGCGCATCTGTTTGTTTTCCTCTGCTTGCGTTTTGGCTTTGGATTCTGTAGTAGCTTGGAAGTCTTCCAGGCTCTGAATGCGAGTTTCCGCCTGGTCAAGTCTGGCGTCATGTTTCTGGATCTGTCGCTGAATGTCACGGAGGGAGCGGTCAAGAGCTGCCTGAATCGCGGCATGTAGTTCTGGTTTCAGCGTTTTGACTACCTCAGCCGCTATTTGTTTGCAGTCCACTCTCTGTGAGGACCACTCACCTCCTATTTGTAAGCTGTCTCCCGCCTCGGAGCCGTCTTGGCGCTGGTCACTCTCCCACTCCTGAGAGCCGTCCTCGTTGTTTGTATGTAAGGGAGAGGTGTCGGGCGCCATCTTGTCTTCCTCCTCCCCGCCTTCTGGGTTCCTCTTTCGGCCGGAGCGCATCACATACCGATCCATGGTAGGTGCCAGGTAAGATGTGCTGGTGCCTTCTCTGCCGCCGTCGCAGTTTCTGGGATGTGGGGGCACTTTAGCTGCGGTATGGGTGAGTTAAGGCAGCGCGATCAACGGAGCTCTCGCTTGCCGCTGCTTACATCCAGGCGCCGGAACCGGAAGTCTCTAAACGTTATATTTTAAAAGCTCTCCAATTTTTGTTCCTGCCATGCATGCTTCAAATTTTGCATCCATTTGTTGACTTTGCTCTTCTGAGAAGTAGTTTCTCCAATCCCCAACTTTTCCTAGAATAAAAGTAAATGAAATGTAAAGTGTAAACATTTACATATGATTTAAACTTTGTTTGGTCAAGTGACAACTTTACAGCTTAAAAAAAATAAATGGAAATTCTTCGTCCTCCATTTTAAAAATGGCCATTACCCCCTAACAGTTTTCCTCTGCTTGCGTTTTGGCTTTGGATTCTGTAGTAGCTTGGAAGTCTTCCAGGCTCTGAATGCGAGTTTCCGCCTGGTCAAGTCTGGCGTCATGTTTCTGGATCTGTCGCTGAATGTCACGGAGGGAGCGGTCAAGAGCTGCCTGAATCGCGGCATGTAGTTCTGGTTTCAGCGTTTTGACTACCTCAGCCGCTATTTGTTTGCAGTCCACTCTCTGTGAGGACCACTCACCTCCTATTTGTAAGCTGTCTCCCGCCTCGGAGCCGTCTTGGCGCTGGTCACTCTCCCACTCCTGAGAGCCGTCCTCGTTGTTTGTATGTAAGGGAGAGGTGTCGGGCGCCATCTTGTCTTCCTCCTCCCCGCCTTCTGGGTTCCTCTTTCGGCCGGAGCGCATCACATACCGATCCATGGTAGGTGCCAGGTAAGATGTGCTGGTGCCTTCTCTGCCGCCGTCGCAGTTTCTGGGATGTGGGGGCACTTTAGCTGCGGTATGGGTGAGTTAAGGCAGCGCGATCAACGGAGCTCTCGCTTGCCGCTGCTTACATCCAGGCGCCGGAACCGGAAGTCTCTAAACGTTATATTTTAAAAGCTCTCCAATTTTTGTTCCTGCCATGCATGCTTCAAATTTTGCATCCATTTGTTGACTTTGCTCTTCTGAGAAGTAGTTTCTCCAATCCCCAACTTTTCCTAGAATAAAAGTAAATGAAATGTAAAGTGTAAACATTTACATATGATTTAAACTTTGTTTGGTCAAGTGACAACTTTACAGCTTAAAAAAAATAAATGGAAATTCTTCGTCCTCCATTTTAAAAATGGCCATTACCCCCTAACAGTTTTCCTCTGCTTGCGTTTTGGCTTTGGATTCTGTAGTAGCTTGGAAGTCTTCCAGGCTCTGAATGCGAGTTTCCGCCTGGTCAAGTCTGGCGTCATGTTTCTGGATCTGTCGCTGAATGTCACGGAGGGAGCGGTCAAGAGCTGCCTGAATCGCGGCATGTAGTTCTGGTTTCAGCGTTTTGACTACCTCAGCCGCTATTTGTTTGCAGTCCACTCTCTGTGAGGACCACTCACCTCCTATTTGTAAGCTGTCTCCCGCCTCGGAGCCGTCTTGGCGCTGGTCACTCTCCCACTCCTGAGAGCCGTCCTCGTTGTTTGTATGTAAGGGAGAGGTGTCGGGCGCCATCTTGTCTTCCTCCTCCCCGCCTTCTGGGTTCCTCTTTCGGCCAGAGCGCATCACATACCGATCCATGGTAGGTGCCAGGTAAGATGTGCTGGTGCCTTCTCTGCCGCCGTCGCAGTTTCTGGGATGTGGGGGCACTTTAGCTGCGGTATGGGTGAGTTAAGGCAGCGCGATCAACGGAGCTCTCGCTTGCCGCTGCTTACATCCAGGCGCCGGAACCGGAAGTCTCTAAACGTTATATTTTAAAAGCTCTCCAATTTTTGTTCCTGCCATGCATGCTTCAAATTTTGCATCCATTTGTTGACTTTGCTCTTCTGAGAAGTAGTTTCTCCAATCCCCAACTTTTCCTAGAATAAAAGTAAATGAAATGTAAAGTGTAAACATTTACATATGATTTAAACTTTGTTTGGTCAAGTGACAACTTTACAGCTTAAAAAAAATAAATGGAAATTCTTCGTCCTCCATTTTAAAAATGGCCATTACCCCCTAACAGCTTCCTGGTCAGCACATTGTTAAACTGTAATATCACCTATTTGAGCCATAGGGAAACATGGACATTACCTTGCACATTCAGCTGTAACTGACAGCAGCTGATATATAACTGACAGCAACTGGTATATTTCAGTTCTGACAAAATGTTGTCAGAACTGGAAGGGATCACTGTAATAAGAAAATGGTGAGCCTCTGAGAGGAACTGACAGCAAGGTTAGTATGTATCCAAAACCAAAAATGCATAGATGTAGGATATCTACCTATTCAGTTATCATGCTCTGTCTCACCTTAATCAATTTAAAAGATTCCCAACATATATCAAAGGGAGCCTGAGCTTACAAAGGGTAATACATTTATTATCAAAATTTCATTAGACATAATCACTATAAAGCCACATACACTTAAAATCATTTAAAACTCGCTTATTCATAGGTTATAACCGCAGCATAGCAATTGGGCATTAAACATAGGTGCACCTATATATCGTCATCCGGATTTTTATCTTCAGGCCCCTTTGTGCTTAGCTATAGCGCTATGAATTGACATCACTCTCTGGATAACTTATCTTCAATCCAACCCGTGTGCTATTACATGCACCAGGCATAGAAATGCAAAACCACCTGTTAGCCAAGCAACAACCGAAGCTTTTAATGGTCGTTTCCACAGCTCCAGCAAGGGGTGGCGTTTTTCTTAATGCATGCAGTGGCAACGGCCGTTTTAGCAAAGCAAGCAAAGCACTTTCCTCCAAGCAAGCTGGTACTCACGCTACCAAGGATGACCATCTGGGTGTCAGGCGTGGACTTCAGGTGTGAGGCTAACAGGGGAAGAGGGCGGAGGCACGGGAGGACCAGCGTGACCAGCGGGATGACGTCACCTAGACACGTGACGCGTTTCACCGTTAAGGTTACCTCAGACGTGTACCAGCAGAGGGCGCACAGACCACTTATATAGCTCATGCGCTTCCGTTTGCCAATTAAACAACTATAGTGGCTCAATAGTTCAGAGCTTGATTAGAGCACCATCTAGTGGCCCAAGAAAAGAGGTGCATTTATGGAACTAGATTCACAGAAAAACTTTCAAGTTCATATCGCTGTTCAAGCCATAAGGATACATAGAGTTGCATTTATAAATCCAAAAGGATTCTTTTTTCAGCAATTGCTGATCATAGTCTCCTCTTCTTGAACTGATGTTTAATTTATATATACCCATTGCTTTTAGATATTTGGGATCTGATTCATGACACTCTTGAAAGTGCATTGCAATTGGGCTTTTTTCATTTTTAGACTTAATGTTATTCACATGTTCCTGAATCCTTACTCTAAGCGGTCTATACGTTTTTCCTATATAAATCTTATTGCAGCTACATTTCAATTAATAGATAACTTTCTCTGTGTTGCAGTCAATGTAATCCTTAATCCTAAACATCTCAGTGTTATCGCTATTAGAGAAGGTCCCACCCTTTTGCATGTATGGGCACATCTGGCAGTCACAGCAACGAAACATACCTTTTTGGTTTCTTCTAGCCACACCCAACTTTCTATCTGGGCCAAACTCACTGTTAACTAGAATGTCGGACAGGTTCCTTCCCCTTCTCGCAGCCATATGTGGGTATTCTCCCACGAATCTTTTGATTATGGGGTCCCTTCCTAGTAAATGCCAATATTTGGACAATACTCCTTTAATATCCTCGTAATGTGAACTAAAGGTGGTAACTACTCTTACTATCCCATCATCCTTTTTATTGTTATTATTACTGCCCTGTGCTTTACTACACACAAGCAGGTCGGACCTTCTCTTGGACAAAGCTTTATGATAGGCTGTGTTGATAATATGCCTTGGATACCCTCTCAGCATTAATCTTTGCTTCAACTGATCAGCTTCAATCTTAAAATCTTCAATATTGCTGCAATTTCGTCTCAAGCGCATAAACTGCCCCATAGGGACAGCCCACTTCTGAGAGGGCAGATGAGCACTTTTAGCTGACAGTAAAGTATTACCAGCTGTCTCTTTTCGAAACGTGCTGGTAATAAGCATATTTTCAGTTTTCCTAATATGCAGATCCAAAAAGGAAATTTCCGAGTAACTGTAGGTGTATGTGAGGAAAATACTCCTGTTGTTATCATTTAATTCACATATAAATTCGTGCAATTGGGATTCTGTGCCCTTCCAGAGCATCAGAATATCATCCACGTACCTAAGCCATAGGGTGACGTGCTCTCGGTACCCACGCATGCCCTTCACCACTTTCTCCTCCCAATATCCCAGGTGGAGGCAGGCGTAGGACGGAGAGCACGCCGCACCCATGGCCACACCCTTTTTCTGTCGATACATCTCGCCTTTAAACTCAAAAAAATTATTTTCCAAAATCAGCTTCATCATGTCTGATACGTACTCTGAGTGACCCAGCTCCCCTCCATATTTCCTGTCCAAATAAAAACCCAGGGCTTCCAAGCCCTTATCATTAGGGATCGAGGTGAAAAGACTCTCCACATCTAACCCAACCAAAATCCATGTCTCCTCTACATGCACTCCTTCAATCTCCGCAAGTACAGCCTTCGTATCCATTACAAAAGAAGGCAATTTTTGCACCATATCTTTAATTTTAAGATCCACGTACTGAGCAATCTTCTCCAGAGGACCATTATTGCCTGAAACAATCGGGCGACCCGGGGGGTTCCTTAAATTCTTATGTGTTTTGGGTAGAATATAAAAAGTAGGGATGGTATAGATATCCACCTGCAGAAACTTCATTTCCTTTTCCACTAAAATCCCGTCCAGGTAGCCCCAGATGATTTTATCATTGATTTTATCCACCAAATTCTTAAATGGATTTACTCGTATTCTTTCATAGGTGGCCCGATCATTTAATAGACGTCTAACCTCCCTCTCATAGTATTCTCTACTCATAATTACTACATTACCACCCTTGTCACTCCTTTTAATCTCAATTTTATCATTTTCTTGTAAACCCCTCAAAGCTTCCCTCTCAGCTATACCCAAATTATCTGAGCCCTTCTTTTTCCAATTAATTAATTTAAGATCTTCAGCTACCAAGTCCATAAACATGGACGTATATTTATTGCTACTTAATGCGGGCATAAAATTCGATTTGGGGCGCAGGTTGGTGTGCAATACAGGGGCTGGTTCACTTTCAATGTTCTGGAGAAGATCGCTCAGATCCATATCATCAATATCTATGGCCTCAGTATGATCATTAGTACCTGCAGAGGTATTGGAGTACATCCTTTTAAGGAGAACCCTCCTCAAAAAAAGCTGTATATCCTTGAATGTTTCAAATTCACATCCAGACTGCTTGGGGCAAAAGGACAGCCCCTGTTTGAGTAGAGAGAGCTGGAAGTCACTCAGAGTCACATCAGTCAGATTAATAACATCCAGGTTTCCTTCACCCGTGTCATTCTGATCTAGCGATTGGAGCAACTGGACGCCCCCATTTTTGCTTGTTTCCCTCTGGTTAACATACCCTCTTCTTTTTCCCCGTTTTCCTCTTCTCCTGATCCTGCGTCTAAAAAAACCTCATCATCGTTATTCCTATTATTATTTCGTCTCCTTTGTTTTCTTCTCCTGTTCTGTCTTGGTTTTTTAAGGATACCTGACTTCCCAGACTTATCACTTTCCTTCCCAGAGGATTCGGCTCCTGACTCTTCTGATGTGTTGCCCCAGCCCACCCGTTTACCCTTTCCCCGCCTAGTTCCGTATTTCTGACCCCCCAGATTGAAGATGATGTCACCACGTTTATAGTCCTCTACATCTCTCAAGAATTTCTTTTCTTTTATATTTTTAATGCGAGTATTTTCTTTCTCGACTACACTCTTTAGCTTGGTATTAAGCTCTTCAAAATGGCTGTCATCTTTATATTCGTTTAATTTCAATGTGCTTTATAGTGATTATGTCTAATGAAATTTTGATAATAAATTTATTATTTGTAAGCTCAGGCTCCCTTTGATATATGTTGGGAAGGTTAGTATGTAATTATCATTTGCAGCTTCGTCGTGTTTATTTTAAATATTTTTACTCGCTTCAGGTACCCTTTAACATTTTATGTTTTAATATTGGATAGCAGAACACTAAAATTGCATGAAATATTTATGTATGAAAAGGTCCAGGAATATTGGGATTGGAGTGTTTGATTAGTGCAGATTTCTCATTTGTACCATCAAAGTAGCAGTCTTGACATCTGCAATATCTTTTACAGGCCTGTAAAATTCACGTTATGTATGCAGCATTTAATTGGCTAGTAAAACTAAGTCTATGGGCCCGTTCACACTACATGCGTTTCCAGCCCCGTTTTGGAAACGCGTGCGGGTGGCCCGACACGCACGACATCAGACAGTGCATAGAGTGCACTGTCTGATGTTCACACTGCATGCGTTCCGGACCTGTACGCGCGGCTGTCCCATTCACTTTTCAGTGATGGGATCAGCCCCGCAACGCATACAAACGCGGATGGCGTCGTATGCGTTGCGTTCCGCATGCGTGGCCATCCGCGTTTGTAATGTGAACCGGCCTTATGGCCTGGTGCACACCAGAAGAGTTTTTCTGAGCGTTTTGAGTTTTTAAATCTGCTGCTAATGTTATCCTATGTGTCTGTGCACACTGGAGCAATGAGGTTTTGTACAAAACCCCACAGCATTACATTGGGAAGAGTTTCAAAAGCTCTTCCCAATGCAATGCTATGGGGTTTTGTACAAAACCTCATTGCTCCAGTGTGCACAGACACATAGGATAACATTAGCAGCAGATTTAAAAACTTAAAACGCTCAGAAAAACTCCTCTGGTGTGCACCAGGCCTAAGTCAGTATCATCCACAGCAATTCACCATGCGAATACTTCTACATGTACTGTTGTTTATTCTATTGTTTGTACAACTCACAGACAATATAATGTTTGTACGTAAGTGGTTCCCTAGGTTAAAGGATAACTGCAGAGCTAGCCATGCACCTGGCACGCATCCACCAGAAAATGCCCTATGGAGAACATGTGCCCATTGCCATGAGATTGGCATCCAATACACTAAAAGCTGATATATTTTGAGATCAAATGAGCAGATTTGTCACAGACTATCTTTCATCAGTGTAGATATTTGTTTGCTGAAATATCAGCTTTAATTAGTTTAGTTTTTTTCTTTACATACAGTATGTGGCTGTCACTCCAAGATACAAAGATCAGCTGATTTCTTTAATATATACATACCATTAAGTTGTGTTCAATATGCCATGGAAATCTCCCCTTGTGCTTAAAGGAATACTGTAGGGGGTAGGGAAAATGAGTTGAACTTACCAGGGGCTTCTAATGGTCCCCCGCAGACATCCTGTGCCCGCGCAGCCGATCACCGATGCTCCGGCCCCGCCTCCGGTTCACTTCTGGAATTTCAGACTTTAAAGTCTGAAAACCACTGCGCCTGTGTTGCCGTGTCCTCGCTCCTGCTAACGTCACCAGAAGCGTACTGCGCAGTCCCAGTATGGTCTGTGCCTGCGCAGTATGCTCCTGGTGACATCAGTGGGAGCGAGGACACGGCAACACAGGCACAGTGGTTTTCAGACTTTAAAGTCTGAAATTCCAGAAGTGAACCGGAGGCGGGGTCGGAGCATCGGTGAGTGGCTGCGCGGGCACAGGATATCTGCGGGGGACCATTAGAAGCCCCAGGTAAGTTCAACTCATTTTCCTCCGACCCCCCTACAGTATCCCTTTAATCTTGAAAATTGTAAAATTGTATATGTATATATATATATATATATATATATATATATATATATATATATATATATATGTATATATATATAGCGATGTGTCAGCGGGCGGCCGGGCGTGCTGTGGGTCAGCGCTGTGACCGGGCCAGCGGCCGGCCGGATCTGCGGCGGGTCAGCGGGCGTGCGTGCGCGGCGGGTGCATGCATGCGCGGCGACACTGCGGAGGGAAGGTGGGAGGGGAGTGGAGGAGAGGGGTGGTGGGAGGAGAGGGGAGTGGAGGGAATGGGGATTATAATCATTATAATAAGTAGAAATTCTAAAAAATATTGTGTACAAGTTGGTTTCATTTTTTTAGGAAAGCACTGAAAAGGTTAAGAATCAGTGTCTAATGTATGTTTACTGTATGGGAAGAGCTGCCTGGCATTGCTCTTGCAGTCTATTCACAGCTGTTGATAAGAACTAATTAGACACTTTTATCTGCCTAAACATACATAGGAACACAGTGCAGTGGATTTCTTCAGCATCTATATGTAGAATATGTAGAATAATGTTCTGTGTAAGAGTTTGGGTCTACTTTAAAGT